>NW_021620473.1:2344049-2355670 GCF_004785775.1 Grammomys surdaster | reverse complement strand
ATTAAAGTCATCAACAGGAGACATTAGAGGGTGAAAAACAGACACTACGCCCGCTCCTCCTCCCTCCCTCCCTCCCTCCTCCCTCTCCCTCTCCTTCTCCCTTCCTCTCCCTCCCTCTTTCTTCCTCCCCTCCCTCCCCCTCCCCTCTCCCTTCCTCCTTCTCCTCCCTCTTGGTCTTTCCCTCTCTCTCTCCTGTCTTACTCTGTCTCTGTCTCTGTCTCTGTCTGTCCCTGTCTCTCTGTCTCTGTCTCTCTCTCTCTCTGTGTGTGTGTGTGTGTGTGAGAGAGAGAGAGAGAGAGAGAGAGAGAGAGAGAGTGCAAACATGCACTCACTTTTTTATGAAGTATAATGTTTCACTTTATTTAACCCATACATTGTATAGCAGTTAACTGGGGGGAAACAGTGTCTGTCACTTTAATAATTGTTGCTTATGATTAGTATATTCTAATTCCTATTTCTAATATATATTTATTTATTACATATTTAGGTGGATAATATACAGGATATATAATGCATTGTTACTAATTATATTCATAGTATATCTTTATATGTGTGTATATGTGTGCATGTATGTACCTATATAATCCTTGTTAATTACATTCATAATATCACATGTTTATATGTATGTCTATACATTATACTCTCACTATATTTACTCTTTCAGAAGAACAGAACTTCTTCTTCATATTAAATACTAGTATGCCCAATGATCTATCTCTCTGTTTTTCTTCCCTTCTTCTTATTCTTTGGTGCTAATAGTTAATAATCTACTCTCAATATTTATTGAAATGTTTACACTGTGGATCCCACTCAAGATTTCTCTTAGATGTGGCCCACCTCATTAAGTATCCTTTATTTTACTTAACACAGCATCCTCTGGGTAATTTAGACTGTGTCACCGACAGGTTTCTTGAATTTTGGGGGCTTTGTTAACCCTATATTATGTGTACAGAATATGCTGTACAATAGCTTTCCTTTCTCTACAACTTCATCAACTCTTGTCATTTTTCTATATTTTCATAATAATCATTCTTGTTAAGATAAGTTGCGATCTCACTGTGCTTGTATTTACATTTCTCTAATGGTTAATGACAATGAATACGTTTTGAATATACTTTCTATCCATTTCCTTTTATTTGTTTTTTATTACAAATATATGTGTGTCTCTCTGTGGGTATGTGCTGGTGAATATGGATGCAGGTACTTACAAAGATTTGATAAGGGTGTCAGATTCTCAGAGTCTGGAGGTACAGGCATTTGTGAGCCCCTGCCTTGGGTGTCGGAACTAAATCAGGTCCTCTGAAAGAGCAGTCAGTCCTTGACCACTGTGCCATCTTTGTAGCCTGTCTGGATGTTTGCCTACGCTGTGTGGATTGTTTCCTTTGATGTGCAGGATTAGTTTTGCGTTGTGCCGTTTCTCAAATTTTTCTTGTTCTTGCCTGTACGTTTGGGGTCAGATCCAGAGACTAATCAGCCAGGCTAACATTCTAAAGTACTTTCTCCCATTGTCTCCTATAATTACATAGTTTCAAGACTTACATTTAAATCCTCATCTTTTAAAAGTTGATTTTGTGTGTAGTAAGTTATGAAAGTCCATTTTCATTCTTCTGTACATGGATCTATATTTGTTCATTTTCTTGTGCATATATTTATGAAATAAAAGACCAAAGGGAGTTTTTACTTTAATGATTTCAAATTTTGTGGTCAGCCTTTATTTCCCCTTCATCATTTAATTTTCGTAATGTATTGTGAAGAAATGTTATCTGAGGTATAAATGGAGGGACAGGAAGGTGAGTAGCTTGCCGACAATCATAAGCACACTTAGAGTTTTATCCAGGATTAAAATTTAGATGACTCTAAAACCAGAATTAATTAAAACAGAAAAAGTAAAAGTATTTGACTATACTAATTTTTTCTTTAACAGTGGTTCATCTTGAGGGCTTTACATTGTAAATCTTATCAATGACTCTGATGAACACTATTGTCAGCCTTTGAACTGGACCTTCCCAGGTTCCAAAATCAGTAAATATGCTTTTCTTCCCCACTGGATACTCATATGAGTGGTAAAAACAAATTTACTCACAGGCTCACTCTGATGCTATCATTTTTTTTTATGAATAACTTACCTTTATTTTTTTTTCAGTTAAGCCTCAAAGCATAGTTTAAGTTACTTCAGAGGTTTGAAGGAAGAAACTCCCAATTAACATTTTGTGCAGTTTATGATCACTTGAAAAAAAATCAAGGTTTCTTAGCAAAATAAAACAAAACAGAAAACAATCAAAGTGTAGCAGTGAACCCAACACACACATTCCTGGAGGAACAGTATGTAAATTCTCAAGAGTTTCCATGGCTAGAAGACAAACCTCAGATTTTGGGTTCTCTCCCTTTTAGGGAGACTTTCTTTCTTAGCTAATTGTCTCTGAGTAGACCCCCCTACATCCGTACAAAAGATGTAAAATATTACTAGAAATTAAATTGTGTCATAAAAAATAATTGTTAAAATACATCTTTGTTATCCTTAAGTACTATTCAGTAAAACTGTGAAAATGTAAAAATATAACAACCGTATAATGGGAGATGTCTTATAAGAATAAAGAACTGTGTGAATGACAAAAGGTAAAGGACCCATTGCTAATCAAAAGATCCAGTTTCCTTGTTCAGTGATGAGAGTTTTAATTCTATGTTCCACACTGTTGCTCAGAATCCCTATCAATATGGGAACCAGTTGTTTATGTCAACTGGTGTGGCAGATTGAATTAACAATGTTCCCCAAAGGCTTGGCATTTGATCACTTGAGTACCAGTGGGTGGTGCTGTTTGAGGAGGTTTAGGAAGGACAGCACTGCTGGAGGATGAATGCCACTACAGATAGGCATTGGAGATGATAAAGCCTTGCCCTGCTTCTACTTCACTCTCTCCACATCATGTTTGTGTTTGAATGTGCAAGCTTTCAGATTCCTGATCCTGCCACCAGCCTCTCGCAGCCATGCTTCCCCCGCTGTGATGGACTCATCTCTCGGGAATTGCAAACCCAAATGAACTCTGTTTTCTGCATGTTGCATTGACCATGGTGTTTTATCACAACAGCAGAAAAGGAATACAGTAGATCACCATAATGTGTCCTTATTGTTTTCTTTGTTTCCTCTTCCTTGCCCCTCTACTTTCTAGTGACATTTCCTATACATCTTACTCAGAGCTGAATCTTTTTTTTCAGGATCTACTTCTGGAGAACTTTGGCCATAATGAGGATGAAAACAACATGTAATCACCACAGTCTACTATGAGAAAGTAGCCTGGGCTGAAGTCATCTGGGGGTACAGTTTGAGAAAATCTCTCAGTTATGACCTAGCTGTACAGCTATTTATAGACCCAGAGGAATGCATGTCAGCATAACAGAGAGATCTCTTGGGCTTAGTCATTCATACTTCAC
Source organism: Grammomys surdaster (assembly GCF_004785775.1). Lineage (NCBI taxonomy): Eukaryota > Metazoa > Chordata > Mammalia > Rodentia > Muridae > Grammomys > Grammomys surdaster. The sequence goes on along the minus strand of NW_021620473.1, from coordinate 2,352,241 downwards.
AACAGCCAAAACATGGAATCAGCTTACACACTCATCATCAGAAGAATGGATAAACATTATGTGGGCAAAATGAATAAAATTGGTGTTCATTGAATGATGTAGAATAAGGCTGATATAGAACAGAAAGAATATTATTACATACCATCTAGACCCCAAATCAATATATGACATAAATTAGATGGAGGATCTGTGGAAAAAAAAGAAATGAGGATGAATATGAAAAATGATGTACGTGTGTAGAAATATAAAAAAAGGAAACTATTGTTTAAACACTCATTCAAGAGTTTTTATGAGTCTAGATAGATAGCTCATTAATTAATAGAACAGGCTGCTTACAGAGCACTAGAGTTCAGTTCTGAGCCCTACATTGGGTGGCACATAACTACTTATAACTCTGAATCAAAGGGGATTTAGGGCATCTTTCCTCTGTGTGTACCTGTGCTCACACATGCACGTATCGACACACACATAATTACAGATGACACAGACTCTTAAAAAACAAATACTTCATTAGGCTTTGATTTCATATCTGCTTTTGGATAGTCAGTTATACAAGCAAAATATTCTCTATAATTGTAAAGGATTTTTCAAATCGTTTTATGTTTGACCCAGTTTGCTTGTTTGCTTATTTGTTTCTTTGTTTGTTTGTTTAATTGTTTTATTCTGGGAAAAACCCAGTGCTTCAAACACACACTCGTAAACATTTTACTTTCCAGTGGGGTATACCTCTTACACTCTTATTTTTTGCTTATGACAGAACCTGATATATTAGAATAATATTGAGTGTAGAATAAAAAAAAGCCCCTTAGTTTCATTAAATGAAAAAGCAACTTCATACAACCTTTTTTATGTAAATAGTTCTTTGTCTAAGTATGGGTGCTTTCTCAAAAGGATAATGAGTAAACTATATGTGTATATCTTGGAATCCTATATTCAATGGGTTAAGCCATGCCTTTCAAGGTAGGGGATGATGTGGGACAGAAGAAATGATGTGACTGTGTTACTTAAGCTTAGAGTCAGCACAGCAAGTATCTTGGCAGAAGTCTTAGAATCGAACTGTTTTGTAAACAAGCTGTTTGCTCACATAAGCAATCCATTATCTTATGAGAAATATTTGCACAGTAAACTGTGTGTTCACATGGATTGACATGCATACTTATTTTGCTGCAATGAAGGACATTACTTATTGGTTTAAAAATCATCTTGAACAAGTGTCTGGGACTTGCTAACATTTGTGTGTTGCTTTCATCTCTGATGGAGGAGGATGCTTCCCGAGAGAGAGAAAAGGGATATCTGGCAAGGAATGGATATATTACTAAAACCAAGAAGCAGTCAGATTCTGCTGCTTAGAATGAATAGAGAATTAGGGAGGAAATAAAGGAAAGGGTCTTTGTTTAAATGCTAGAGAAATAGGAATACATCTTTTGTCCTCTGTTTTAAATCGCTTACCCTTGGGAAATCCTTGAGTTTGGATTCAATTGTTTGATTTTGATGCTTCCAGCTTATGCCCTCATTATGTCCGTCTTCTCCAGAAGTAGAACTAGTTCTTTTTTTCTATTAATTTTACATGTGAAATAATAGTTTTTAAGAGACCTGCAGTGCAAAATATTACTCACTTAAAACTTTACTTGTCAACTTCCCTTCGGATTTAACTGTTTCATATGTTTAAACATCCAGACCTACACTTTAAACATTGATTGGAAAAATGAGATAAATGGCCATAGGAGAGTGCTATGTGAACAACTGGGCTCCAGTGTGGCCTCTGTCACTGGAGCCAGAGAAAAGACAATGCTTGCTTCAGAGCTGGGCACAGCCAACAGTTAACATAGCTTCAATGCCCTAGGATTCATACTGATACAAACATCGCTGTGACTTAGATGCAAGGAGAGTGGATCTGAATGACTGTGTCATTCAAACATGTTTACAGAGAGACACCACAAGTAATCAAAAAAGATAAGGAAGGACACTTAATATTCATCGAAGGAAAAGTCTACCAAGATGAACTCTCAATTCTGAACATCTATGCTCCAAATGCAAGGGCACCTACATACATAAAAGAAACTTTACTAAAGCTCAAAACACACATTGCACCTCACACAATAATAGTGGGGATTTCAACACCCCACTCTCAGCAATGGACAGATCATGGAGACAGAAAATAAACAGAGACACAATAAAACTAACAGAAGTTAGCTGGGTGGTGGTGGCATACGCCTTTAATCCCAGCACTTGGGAGGCAGAGACAGGCGGATTTCTGAGTTCGAGGTCAGCCTAGTCTACAGAGTGAGTTCCAGGACAGCCAGGGCTACACAGAGAAACCCTGTCTCGAAAAACCAAAAAAGAAAAAAATCAAAAACAAACAAACAAAAAAAACCTAACAGAAGTTATGAACCAAATTGATTTAACAGATATCTATAGAACATTTCAACCTAAAACAAAAGAATATACCTTTTTCTCAGCACCTCATGGTACCTTCTTCAAAATAGACCATATAATTGGTCACAAAGCAGGCCTGGAAAGATATAACAAGGTTGAAATTATCCCATGCATCCTATCAGATCACCACGGACTAAGCTGGTCTTTAAGAATGACAAAAATAATGGAAAGGCCACAAACCAATTCTCTACTCAATGATGACTTGGACAAAGAAGAAATAAAGAAAGAAATTAGAAACTTTTTAGAATTTAATGAAAATGACAACACATCATACCAAAACTTGTGGGACTCCATGAAAGCAGTGCTAAGAGGACAACTCATAGCTCTAAGTGCCTACAAAAAGAAACTGGAGAGAGTATATACTAACAACTTGACAGCACACCTGAAAGCTCTAGAACAAAAAGAAGCAAATATACCCAAGAGGAGTAGAAAGCATGAAATAATAAAACTCAGGGATGAAATCAAACAAGTAGAAACAGAAAGAACTATACAAAACATCAGCAAAGCCAGGAGTTGGTTCTTTGAGAAAATCAATAAGATAGATAAACCCTTAACCAGGCTAAATAGAGGGTACAGAGACAGTATCCAAATTAATAAAATCAGAATTGAAAAGGCAGACATAACAACAGAAACTGAGGAAATTAAAAAAATCATCAGATCCTACTACAAAGGCCTATACTTAACAAAACTGGAAAATCTGGATGAAATGTACAATTTTCTAGACAAATTTTTACCAAAGTTAAATCGGGAGCAAATAAACCATCTAAACGGTCCCATAACCCCTAAAGAAATAGCAGCAATTATTAAAAGTCTCCCCACCAAAAAAAGCCCAGGACCAGATGGTTTTAGTGCAGAATTCTATCAGACCTTCAAGGAAGACCTAATGTCAATTCTCTTCAAACTATTCCACAAAATAGAAACAGAAGGAACACTACCCAATTTGTTCTGTGAAGCTGCAATCATGCTTATACCTAAATCTCACAAAGACACAACAAAGAAAGAGAAATTCAGACCAATCTCCCTTATGAATATTTATGCTAAAATACTCAATAAAATTCTTGCAAATTGAATCCAAGAACACATCAAAACAATCATCCATCATGATCAAGTAGGCTTTATCCCAGGAATGCAGGGATGGTACAATATTTGGAAATCCATCAATGTAGTACACTATATAAACAAACTCAAAGGGGGGAAAAAACAAATGATTATCTCACTAGAGGCTGAGAAAGCATTTGACAAAATTCAACATCCCTTCATGATAAAAGTCTTGGAAAGATCAGAAATTCAAGGCCCATACCTAACCATATTAAAAGCAATATACAACAAACTAGTAACCAACATTAAACTAAATAGAGAGAAACTTGAAGCAGTCCCACCAAGATCAGGGACTAGACAAGGCTGCCCACTCTCACCCTACCTATTCAATACAGTACTGGAATTCCTAGCCAGAGCAATTAGACAACACAAGGAGGTCAAAGGGGTACAAATAGGAAAGGAAGAAGTCAAAATTTCACTATTTGCATATGATATGATAGTATACTTAAGTGACCCTAAAACTTCCACCAGGGAACTCCTAAACTGGATAAACAACTTCAGCAAAGTGGCTGGTTATAAAATCAACTCAAACAAATCAGTAGCCTTCATCTAATCAAAGGATAAATAGGCTGAGAAAGAAATTAGGGAAATGACACCCTTCACAATAGTCACAAATAATATAAAATACCTTGGTGTGAATCTAACCAAGCAAGTGAAGTGTCTGTATGACAAGAACTTCAAGTCTCTGAAGAAAGAAATCAAAGTATATCTAGAAGATGGAAAGATCTCCCATGCTCTTGGATTGGCAGAATAAATATAGTAAAGATGGCCATCTTGCCAAAAGCAATCTACAGAATCAATGCAATCCCCGTCAAATTTCCAAATCAATTCTTCATATAGATAGAAGGAGCAATTTGCAAATTCATTTTGAATAACAAAACAAGCCAGGATAGCCAGAATTATTCTTAACAATAAAAAGAACTTCTGGGGAAATTACCATCCCTGACCTCAAACTGTACTACAGAGCAATAGTGATATAAAACGGCATGGCATTTGTACATAGATAAGGAAGAAGATAAATGAAATAGAAGATCCAGAAATGGACACACACAACTATGGTCACTTGATCTTTGACAAAGGAGCTAAAACTATCCAGTGGAAAAAGGACAGCATTTTCAACAAATGGTGCTGGTTCAACTGGAGGACAACATGTAGAAGAATGAAAATCGATCCATTCTTATCTCCTTGTGAAAAGCTCAAGTCCAAGTGGATAAAGGACCTTCACATAAAACGAGATACACTGAAGCTAATAGAAGAGAAGGTGGGGAAGAGCCTCGAATACCTAGGCACAAGAGAAAAGTTCCTGAACAGAACACCAATGCCTTATGCTCTAAGAGCAATAATTGACAAATGGGACTTCATAAAATTGCAGTTTCTATAAGGCAAAGGACACTGTCAATAGGACAAAATTGCAACCAACAGGTTGGGAAAAGATCTTTACCAATCCCACATTCAATAGAGGACTAATATTCAATATATACAAATAACTCAATAAGTTAGACTCCAGACAACCAAATAACCCTATTAAAAACGGGGTACAGAGCTAAACAAAGAATTCTCAACTGAGAAAACTGGAATGGCCAAGAAGCACCTAAAGAAATGTTCAGCATCCTTAGTCATCAGGGAAATGCAAACCAAAACAACCCTGAGATTTCACCTCACACCAGTCAGAATGGCTAAGATCAAAAACTCAGGTGATAGCAGATGCTGGCGAGGATGTGGAGAAAGAGGAACACTCCTCCATTGTTGGTGGGATTGTAGGATGGTGCAACCACCCTGGAATTCAGTCTGGCGGTTCCTCAGAAAATTGGACCCAGCTATACCACTCCTAGGCATATACCCAGAAGATGCTCCAACATATATCAAGGACATATGCTCTATTGTGTTCATAGCAGCCTTATTTATAATAGCCAGAAGCTGGAAAGAACCCAGATGTCCTTCTACAGAGGAATGAATAAAAAAAATGTGGTACATTTACACATTGGAGTATTACTCAGTTATAAAAAACAATGAATTTGAGAAATTCTTAGGTAAATGGATGGAACTAGAAAATATCATGCTGAATGAGGTAACCCAATCACAAAAGAACACACATGATATTCATTCACTAATAATTGGATATTAGCCCAGAAGCTTGAAATACCCAAGTTTCAACTCACAGCCCACATGAAGCTCATGAAGAATGAAGACCAAGTGTGGGTGCTTTGGTCCTTCTTAGAAGGAGTAACAAAATACTCAAGGGAGCAAATATGGAGACAAAATGAGGGACAGAAACTGAAGGAGGGGACATCTGGAGACTATTCCACCTAGTTATCCATCCAATGTGCAGTCACCAAAGGGTGGAAGCTGATGTGGATGTCAGGAAGTGCATGCTGACAGGAGCCTGATATAGCTGTCTCCTTAGAGGTCTGCAAGAGTCTGACATATTCAGAGGTGGATGTAGGACCGTAAAAGGATGATTTAGTCTCTGGTAGAGCACTGGCTTTGAGATAGCCAGAGACCCAGCAGGTGTCCATTGCCTGGGTTGGGATGGCACATATCTTGCCCTGCCCCCAGATTCCAGACTCCTGACTCTTGGTCTAAGACCTCCATTTGATCTGTGTCTTGCAGTCATGTAGGGCTACAGGTAAAGGGCATGGCTATAGGCCTCATTCCTAGAGAGATTTCCATATTAATGAGTTACCTGAAAGCCAGTGTGTGTAGCTAATTATGTTATTTCCTCCCAGATCCTTCCTTTCCTCCCAGCTCCCCCCTGGCTTAAACTGGGGAGTGCACCCAGACTGTCTACATTCACCATGAATAATAAAGCCTTGAAACCCCAGACTTCACGTGTCTTTCGGGGCCCTTCTCTGTGTTCCAGGCACAGGGACCCAGAGGTGGATGCTCACAGCTAACATTTGAAATGATCAAGGGGTTCCCAATGGAGGAGTTAGAGAGAAGACTGAAGGAACTGAAAGGGTTTGTGGCCCCGTGAGGAGAGCAACAATACCAACCAAACAGAGCTCCCAGAGTCTAAACCACCATCCTGGGAGCACATAGGGAGGGACCCATGGCCTCCCCTCTATATGTAGGGGAGGATAACATTGTTGGGCATAGGTGGGAAAGGAAGTCCTTGGTCTCATGAAGGCTGGACGCCAAGTGTGAGGGAATTTGTGTATGGGGAGGTGGGAGTGGGGGGTAGATGGGGGTACATCCTCATAGAAGCAGGAGGAGGGGGAATGAGATAGGGGGTTCCTGGGCAGGGGGGTGGGGTGGGGAGAAAGGGAGTAAGTGGTTAACATCTGAAATGTAAATAAAATATCCAATTTAAAAAAAGAGACACCACTGTGGTCACTTCTTTACTGGTTTGTGATTTCTAGGACTCTTATATTTAGTTTTATTCTTGGTATTGGTTCCTTTTTTTTTTTTTTTTTTTTTTTGCTAAAATGTCTCTTCATAAAAGTAACTGCCCCATAAATACTATTCCTATTTCTTTTAATACAGTGTGATACTTTCAAATACGTTCAACCTGGAGCTTTAAAGTCAGGAAAACTGTCACCTTTTCCTCTGTGGGCATCATTTGTTTTAATGCCAGTTTTCCCCCTCTGTACATCACACAATGAGTTCTTGTAACTACAGCAACAGTTCGCCACAGTGTGCACTTGAACTGAAACCCCCTATTTCACTCTCTGTTGATGTTCTTGGCTAGACCTCTGTCCTCCCTCCTTCCTACCCTGTGAGCCTCTCTTGACTATTTTTCTGCTCCCTGCTTCTATGGTAGCAATTGTCCTTTTACCTTTTGCTGAAGCCAGAGGATGTGCACTGTTTATTGTTCTGTGGCTGTTATTTTACATCAAATGACCTCTGTCTCACCTGTGTTGCTGCAATGGACTTAATTCATTTTGTATACACCATGATCTTGTTCTCTTTATCCACTTTTCTATCTGTGTATACCTGACTAAGTTCCATGTCCCAGGCTGTTGTTAGGAGTGCTGATCAAATTCTTGCACACAGGAACCTCTTTAACAGACTGCTGTCCCTTGCTCTTGGTGTATGCCTAGTAGTGAGATAAATGAATTGTATAATGGTTTTAGTTACAGCTCTTTGAGATAGCTTAATACTATCTTTCACAATGGCACTACTAGTTCACATTTCCACTACCAATACGTAAGAGTGCCTCCACATTACATGGTTGAAAATCTAAATGTCATTGTTGTTGCTGCTGCCGCTGTTTTTAATAATGATTCTAACTGGATGAGATGATATCTCGTTTTTGTTTTGATTTATGTTGCTCGTTGAATAAGGGTTTCACATCCTATTAATCACTTGTATCTCTGAGGAAATAAATGGACTTACATACCACACCCATATCTTAATCAGATTTCTATCCATTTTTACTTGATTAGAATATGAGAACTTAATTCCTTAGCAAAAACATATCTTCAAATATCTCCTTTTCTGTAGTTTTTTGCTCAGTAGCATTATATTGTAATATATCTTGTTACGATAGCATCATTAAGAGTAGCATTCCATTGTTACATATCTTGTTAAGATAGCATCATTAAGAGTAGCAATCCATTGTTACATATCTTGTTACGATAGCATCATTAAGAGTAGCATTCCATTGTTACCTATCTTGTTACAATAGCATCATTAAGAGTAGCATTCCATTGTTACAT
>NW_021620473.1:2273294-2344039 GCF_004785775.1 Grammomys surdaster | reverse complement strand
TAGCATTCCATTGTTACATATCTTGTTACGAGAGCATCATTAAGAGTTGCATCCTATTGTTCCATATATTGTTACAACAGGATAGTTTGCCTAATTTGATTAACTTCACTTGTGATTTTTGAGTTCTTATCCAAACATCTTTCCCCATATCAGTGTCTTGAAATATTTTACCTATTTTTAGAGCTACTCTTAAGGTTTTCGATTTTTAACTTGGGTTTTAAGTCCATATCACATTAATTTTCATGCATAGAAAATGTTTGGTTTAGGTTTTTCTCTGTGTATACAGTGGTTCCATTTTCCCCGAAGAAACTGTTTCTTTCCCAACATGGACTTTGTTGAAAATAGCTTGTCTATGGATGTATGAGTTTACTTCCACGTTCCCTAGTCTGATACATTTATTTACTTGTCATATTTATGCAAATGTTGAACTTTGGGAGTTACTATAGCTTTGTAATATATTTTTATTTGCTCAGAATGCTGGAGGTTAAGCCCTCAGCCTTACACACACTAGGCATTCTGTTACTGAGCCACATCAAATACGACTGTGGCTCTAGTCTGATCTCCATTCCTCCACTTTGGCTCACGATTGTTTTGGCTCTGCTTAGTATTCTGGTTTCAGAGGAATTTTAGGATTCTGGTTTTGATTTTAGTGAAGAATGTAAGTGGTTTCTTCAGGGGCCTTAGATTAAATCTCTAGATTATATATTTTCACAACACTTATTCTTACAGTCTGTGAACAGGAGACGTTTTTCTATTTTTGTTTCTTCCTTAATTTCTTTCTTCATTGATTTTATGATTTGAATGGTAGAAGTATTAATTAATTTATATTTTTACACACACATTCAAGGAAACATATGTGTGTCAGTCTGTACATACCCACATATCTGAATCCAAAGCAAAAGCTTATACTATAAGTACCAGGATGTATTAATGGTTTCTGAAATTGCTACCTGACAGAAAAGAGACATTCTACAAACTGAGTGTCTCCTGGTCCCCACTCCTAATCAATCCCACATCTCTCATGACAGATGAGGTTTGCAGACTTGATATTTTCAAGGCCACACAAGTTACTGTGTAACATACATTTCTATAGAGCTCAGTAGCCTGGGTTCTGAAATTATCCTACTGTGTGTTACAAAAGGAAAATATCTTTTCCTGTTTCCTACTCTGGCCCTGGTCATGGATCATTTGATTGGGTACCTGCCCAGCTCTGTTGATGCAGTTGTTACCTGTATCATAATGACTGTTCTCCTACCTGGGAGTACTCTGAATGACAGCTTCTGCTTATGTAGACCACACTGGTATCTTGTCTCTCTTAGGTGTTTCATCCCAAATCATATCTCTCTCTGCAATCCCTGTAAGAACCACAATAAAAAAGGCCTTCAATCTTATTACTACATTATTTCAAACTAAATGTTCTTCCCCAAACTCTGCTACAATTAGTGCAACCATAACCTGCAGTACAGGGCTACAGCGACAGTTGAGTTTCTCGTAAAAAGAGAAGTGGCCACATGTCTTGATTTTATCTGTCAAATCATTATTTCATAAGACGGCCTTTAAGCATACATGTCTACCTAAGGAGAAAAAATTGCAAAAATAAATAAATAAATAAATAAATAAATAAATAAAATAAACCCTACATTCTATCTCTCTGTCTCTTATCTATCTCTTTGTCTTTCTCTCCTTCCCTATCCCTCACCAAAAATTTTTTGAAGCAGGAATACGTGATATTTAAAACTAAATTTCTTTGTGTTTTGATGTTGTGTTATTCATATACAAAGTTATGATTTGAAAACTTAACTTTGAAATCATTTCCCAAATGATATTGACCATTTCTCTTTGTTTTATTTTGTTTGTTTGCTTGTTTGTTTGTTTGTTTTTATGGCTTGGAAGACACCAGTGTTATTAAAATCCAGGTCTTTCTTTTTGGACCATCTGAGAATTGACTCCAGATTCTTTCATACTTAACACATACTGTGTGACTGGACTGCATTCCTGCCCTTGCCCCTGGGATCTCTTTATTGATAATAGCAAGCAAACAATAAAACACGTTTTTTAAATTTGTAAATGGTTTTATTGATTTCCGACTTTCCAGAAACTACAGGATCTACTTATTTTCTCGCGCTTGCCTGACCTCTTTGGTCCAATAAAACTGAGGCATAACTCATTTGCTTCTAATTAGCTTTGCTCAGGGACCTCCTTAACACACTGAGTTATATATACATCATCACTATGCTGTGCTTTCAGAACGCAAGACAATCTCACAATCTCCTTCTGCCAGGATGCTCTCATTTCCAGATCTGAGACTCCTTGTGTGAGGTAGGGATGGGTGGGGCTCGAAGGTCAAAGCCACTCACTTTATTCCCAGTGTATTGTCAACTCACCTGTTTAATCCTTTTCCATCTTCTCATTACAGCATCATTTACCTCCTTTGTGGTGATTGAGTCAACATTTTAAAATCAGGAGATATTGAGATCTTAAGGAAACCATTAAAATAATCAACTTCATTACTACTGTCAAGAAAATGGCTCTATGCACAAATGTATTTAGAATAAAAATAAGGATGGCAATCACATTTTTAAGCAATTACGGGTTAAACACATTAAGTGGACTCTTTCTCTGTGATAAAAGAATACACTAAAAAGGCAATTATCTTCAGTTTGGCAAAGGTCTAGTACAGCTAAAAAGGGAAGCATTGTGTACCTGAGAAAAGTCTTGGAATGGTGTCATTAAGCAATTAAAACTGTCATATATTAAGAGTAATTTTATGATATTTTCTTTATTCATAGTGAAATAATCTCTCTCTCCATATATATATATATATATATATATATATATATATATATATCTTTGCTCTGCTTTCATTAGTTAAGAAAAACAAAAGGACAAGACAATTTTATAAATGTCTCTGAGATGAAATATTTCTCTTCATTTTTCTTTTTACCAAATGTGGCTTAAAATAACATAATTGAATATATGTATATGAAAAAATGAAATTTTTTTTAAAACCAATTTCCAGTGTACTATTGAAAGCCCAAGAGTCTGAGATTTTATGTTTGAGTAGATATTTGGAAATAAGTCTAAACATGGAAGAAATGAAGGGCAGGATACTTGTATTGGGGCACAAGCAAGCTAGCATCCAGATAATCTGTTTTTATCCTACTTGAACTTGAACTCACAATTGATGTCTCAGAAATGTAATAGATACTGAATCCCAGACCTAAAGATTGATTGACTATATACACAGGCTTGGCATTCAGCAACAGGCTGACGGATGGCAGCATAATCAAATGATAGTGTTGTCCTCAGAATACTTCTAAACTGGGGTGTTGGTAGGCTTCACAGCTTGGGAGAAATAACCAGGAAGTAAATATTTTGATAGTGAGAAGAAAGGGCTGAGATTATTTGTATATTTTCCTTCTCATTCCTTTTCACTCGTGGTGCTGCCCACAAATCAAAAGGTAAACAGATATGATGTGATTTATACTTCAAAATCAATTCAGTACTTTTCAGGAAGAGTACAACTTCTGAGGCCTGCCTGATTCCTAAACCAAGTAATATAATGAATGTTGTAACACTGAAGGAGGAAAAACTGACTATTGAAATTCAATATCTGCATATTTTCAACAGAACAAAATAAAACCCTTCTACACTAGAGAAAAAAATCAAGCCAGGTGCTGAAAATACACATAAGCTGCCAGCATTGCCTTGGGAAATCACTGAGCAGTTATTTTCACAGACCCGTTGAAATCTGGAAAGAATGAGGTCCCTAAATTCAGAAGGACCAACAGAAAACATCATATGCATTTTCCTCTCATGAAGCTCATTTCCCCAAAGATTGGAGTTTTCTTAGAACTTTGCTCTCCCTTTGTCTATTGTCTTTCCAGGACTCCTGTGTTCTATCTGCCCTCTGCATTCACAGTCCTGAATGAGTGAGGGCAGCAATTTGGGACGTTTTGTTGAATATGGAGCAGAGAAGGTAGTCTATATCTAGAGAGGGAGAGGAATTGAGACTTTCTAATGTGGCACCCTTTAGAGTATTTTTGGAAATGATGTAACAGAGAAGAAGATTTGGTGCATACTCTGAGATAATACCTTTGGGGAAAGCCTGGGAAGAAGTTCCTTGGGAACACGCCAGATACTGGCTTTATCATGCAGGGAGGGCAGTATGCAGAAGGAAACAGGATGTTGGTTGGGTACAAACCAGAAAGGCTGGTGACTAAGTGCTGAGAACACATGGAAACTTATTTCTGGTGGTTTTACTTTCCAAGGAAAATCACAGACATGCCAATTAGCAACAAAATAGTCAAAGCATTGGGTTTGTGGAAGGTGTTATTTTAGAAGAGAAGAAAGTTGGTACTGCTTTATCGGAACAGGGAGGAGCCCCAATCTTTCTGCAGGATGAAGGTTGAGCACACTTAAAGGAGCTGGGTGTGGGTATAAATATCAACACACACACACACACACACACACACACACACACACACACACACAACCAGAAAGTTACAGCCATTTTTGTGTTGTTTGACTGGAAGAAAGGTGAGTTGTTTTGGATACCTAGGCTTATTGTTGTAGCAGGTGGAATAGAACAGTCAGCCTGAGGACAAATAATTCTTTACAGCTAGCAGTTCTTGTTTTACACAGCCTGACAAAATTCCTCATGACCTAAGACATTACCCAACAATGCCAAGTCCAGAAGAAGTCTAGAAAACAACATTTCACAGCCTTCAACTCTCAACTCTTACATTCTTCTGCCTCCTCTTCTGCAATGCTCCAGAGCCTTGATGATGGTCAGATTAATATAGATGTTCCTTTAAGAGATGGCTACTCAGTCACCTCAGTACTTTGCCTCATTATTCATCTATCTATTGACTGTCACCCATTGCATAAAAAAAGCCTTTCTGACCAAAGTTGAGAGTAGCCCAGGTATTTAGGAACATGGTTGTCAGATTTGTTAATAGATGACTTGAATGTCCTATTTCAGAAGCATCAGAGCAGAAACTGATGTGAGACTCCAGTTTTCTACAAACAGTCCTCAAAAGCCTGTGGATTCCAGACCATGATTATCTGCTTGCTGGTGACTTTTGTTTTGAAGAGTATACACACTATTCCTAAACTACTTCTATTATCATATACTCAGTTTGTTTCCATTGTTTTTAAATGGATCAATAAATATTTTTCTTAGCTTTAATTTTAAATATTAAAGATACTGGCATATCTAGCCCATATAATCAAAAAACCTTATTTCAATAATTTTATGAACACATAAAAGTCCTGAGATGAGAATGCTTGAAACAGATGGGGCTGGGAACTTATGTCTGGCTCCTATACAGCAGGGATGGCTCACTTGGGTGAGTGTATATTGAAGTAGAAGCCTGTCAGTGCTTTCATGATTTCTTTTCAGTGGGTGCAAGTGCCTGGACTCTGCCATGATGTACTTGAAGATTTACTCAGTTAGGTTTCGCTAGACAACTGGAACAAGGGAAGTGACAGCAGGGGAGTGCTGTTGGAATTGATGCTGCATCAGGAGAAAAGTGGGGCTTTGAGGGACCTGAGAAGGCAAAGTATGAGGAGCAGTGGGCTATTCCATTTGAGGGCTGGGAAACTCTTTTGGGTCTTCATAGTGAAAGCAGTAGACAAGAATCATAGACAACAGAGGTGGGGCATGCTATACCTGGGGCTGCTTCTAGGAAATCAAACCGGTCCTGATCCAAGACTGGAGACCAGGAGATAGCAGGTTGCAGCAACTATCAGAATTGAAACCCCATCTAGTATGCTAAAAAGAGGGATTTTATATCCAGTCATAGAGGGTGGGGATGCTCATAGCTCATGCCCAAGAAGAAGCAGGGACCACACTGCAGAGATGCACAGCAGTGAGTAACCCCCCCCCCCATCTGTCAAGTCACCTCAGGGAAGGCTCTCAGCCTTTTAAGTCACAGCTTTATTGCTTTGAATTTATGCCTAGCTTCAGGGTGTTTGTGAAATGAAACTGAGATGACACACTTGAAGGACTTATCATAATTCTTAATGCTTGATAAATACCCAGAAAACATTCCCTTTTAGGATCATTCTTACACAAAATGTTCTCTTTTTAAGGAAAGGCATATCTAACCTCCTTGTGCTTTTGTTATAGAGTGCTAGGTATGTTTGATCCATAAAAATTTAGATGTGTATGAAACACTTGTTCTCTACTTCAACCAGTAATTTTTATATCATGTTGGTAAATATGCAATGCACATCTATACCTACATTTCTAGAACATTTTCCAGGACATTGTATCTAGTTAGGAAACAATTGGTCAGCTGTCTGCCTATCTTTCGGTGTCTCTGTAAAATGAGGTTGAAAGCATAGAACAGATTTACAAATGTTTTTTGAGTCTGTGAGTCGCTGCAACACGATAATTAAACTGCTAAAAAATTTGAACTCGATTTCATTTAATCCAAAATGTCTCACTTCATTTAATGTTGTATTTAAGACCACAGCAAACCTATGGTTTTAGCCCCCGTATTGGCATTTTAGCCAAGGATTTCTATATTTGAAACCTAAATTATATCTTACCATGATACCTTAAGTTTGTTGACTTAGAGCAAAGTGTCTGGGAACATGTAATTTAAAGATGTAAATCTTACTTGAAAATGAAAAACACTTCAGCTTTGACAAGTTGAACCAAATGATGTATTTCCATAAGCTAATCCATGATTGCCATTTGGAAATGTGATCTGTTTATGCCCATCCTCATTTTCTGTTGCTAAGTTGAGACTTCTATAAGTTGGAAAAGTTCAGAAGCGAGGGAGTTAATAATATTTCCCACAGTGGGATCTGTTTATTGAGTGCTTACTTTCGGATGTTTGTGCATCCATTCATAGCCCATGGCGCTCTCACCGGTTCCCTAATAGTTCTGTTACACCAGCTGGAAACCTCAGAACAGAGCAATTATCTCAGCTTTGCAGTCACCCAGAGAGCAAGTCAGGAGCCAAGATTCACACCTGGAGTGAGAGCCCAGTGGCCACACATCCAGTGTCTGACTGTGAGGTCAATGCGTGCCACTTGCTCTTTGATGCAGGAAAAGCTTCCTCCCTGTTTCTACATAAAAGTGGAGCCTCTTTCAATATTTGATACTTTTGATATCTTTAACAAAATATTGGAAATTACTTATTTTATATTCATATTATTTTATAATAATAATTATTATTTTAATCATGATTTCTAAAGAAACATGTAATGTCCTAGGTGAATATCAGACTGTGTCTTGCCCAATCAAGTGAGAGTGCAATTAATTAGCACTTAAATTAGGTCTTTGGAAGTACTTTTTTTTCTTCTACTGGGCTTGGTGGATGATAGAGATAAATCATCTTACAGCAGCTATTTCTATTAATATAGGCAATATTTGTCCTGGCCGACATGTTGCTTTTGATAATCTTAGAGAAGAAATGTGGACACAGTCAAAGAGAGCAACTGTTCCAAAACTGACAAAAATGTTGTGATAAGTAATTGTGGGCTTTACTTCTTCACTCATCTCTCTTAATTTGGACTGAAATGATCTATCTTTCTTGTGGTGACATAAATTAATATTTCTGTATATGATGGAATAAACACAGAAATGGACAGTTTCAAATGTTTCTTGAAACATGCTTTGTCTGTGAGTAGCTGGTGCTCATGGGGAGTCCATCCTCTCTGTGTAAAGCAAGATGCTACAGCTGGGTGCTCTGTTGCCTTTCAGACACTGGTTCTAACATGGTTTTTCTTTTTTTGTCACTGATACCTGGTACACAAAAGGGATAATTTGTTCTTTGTCTTTTATCTACTTAAAAGCAACTCATACATTTGTGGGGCTTCTATGAATTACACTAGAATTTCAGTTTCCAGACTTTTTCTGAAGAGTACACATATGAAGGTCAGGACTTAGTGTGGTGAAGTGAATTTACAGCTGTGTCTTTCTATCTGGATTCCCTCATAGTCATAATCATTCAATATGCCACTCAAGGGGTATGATAACCTTTTATACTTAAACATCATTGAATTAAATATTGCATGTTTGACCTGTGTCTGAATATGCAGGAATAGATGGGTGCCTTTGAAATAATCTATGTTTTAAATATATATATTATTATGATATTATGAGTCTTAAATTACAAACAAATATATGTAAATACAAAATAGTATTCTTCAAGCCTTCAAAAAAGATAGTCAAGATTTATCTTTGAATATTCTGTTTTTAGAAACTTAGCATTGTATATAGGTCTTTTGGGCTGCATGTATGTTAATGGACTATGTATGTGTGTGAAGCCTACAGAGACCAGAAGAGGGTGTCAAGTCCGTAGAAATGAAATTACAGATGGTTGTAAGTTACCATGTTGGTGATGGAAATTGAGCTTGGATTCTCTGGAAGAACAGTCACTGCTTTTAACCACTAAGCGACCTCTTCATCTCCTCTTTGAATATTCTGATAATTTTTTTCAAAAATCTCTTAGATTACCTGTTCAGGATAGATTAAAGAAGAACCTTGGCTCAAGGTATGATACTTAAAGACACACATGGACATATACACATATACATACACACAGATATACACAGATACACACCTATATACACATATACATACATAAACACATATACATATATGCATATACATACACACGTATATACACATACATATATACACACATATACACATACACAATACACATATACAAACATACAGACACACCACACACACAACTAATTCCTAGGAATGTGTTAAACAGACCAAAGGTTTATTTTTGGTCTGTTGGCTAAATGAACAATATAAATGGGCAGTTATTGATTACCCATCTAAGCTGACTGATGCTAATTCCAAAGAATGTGACCTTTATCTTTATTTCAGGCAGTTGTTTTATGAGTTCCAAACATTATTACTTCATTAGGACTAATAGAATTGCTTTCTGGTTTTCCCCAAAGCCTTTTGTGGTCAGTTGTTATGAAAGCCCAGAAGCCAAATTGTGATCTTAGATAGAAGCTGTGGTCTTTTAATGTTTGATTACTGTTTGAAGGCTTCCCAGTTAATTAAAAATGCTCTTTTCCCAAATCCCTAATGTGAACCAGAGGACCTCTAAGAATGTTGAAGTAACTACCATGCATCCTTGTTAGTTACAAGAGTGTGTGTGCTGGTCCAGAGTAACCACTGCTGACATGTGAGAAAATAAACCAGGGAAACAAGCCTAAAAGCTGGGCTGGAGGAATTCAGAGCATACATCTGACTCCTGCCTCAATATGAAAAACATATAGCTCGTTTTTTTACTTGTTATCAGAAACAAATGAACATCTTTTAAAAGCTACCTCTGTTTCTTCTCCATGACAACTTTTGGGAATGTTTTTGGAACATAAAAATGCACTGTTACATGGGAAGATCCATCCAGAGTTTTGATATATCATGCACTCAGGTGACTGTTCCTCAGGATCATTTCTGCCAGCTGCTTTAACATTGCCCTTATGAGTGTTTGCCTGTACATATGTCTGTGCACCACGTATGTGCAGTGTTTATGGAGGCCAGAAGAGGGTGACAGATCCCTTGAAACTGAAGTTCTAGATGGTTGTGAGCCATTAAATAGCTGATAGGAGCCAAACCTAGGTTTGCTGCATGAACTGCAAGTGCTCTTAACTGCTGAGCCTTCTAGGACTTCCATCCTTTATTTAAAGCACTGAACCATGAACCAAAAATTCGGAGTGAGGCTCCTACTGTAAATGATAATTTCCCAAATCAATACCCATCAGTCTGGTGCTGTGAGGATAAGTCTGTAATTAAAAGTCAGTAATTAGAAACAGCTTAATTTCATCTTTAGCACTCCTGGGAATCTGGATCTCAAGTCAGAGAATGGCGTTCAATTCATTTCCATGTAAGAATGATACCTCTGACTGTATGACTTGCATTCTTCTGAAAACAGATAATCATAGCTAACATATTTCTCTACTTATGGTTAGGGATGAAGACGTCCATTTCAATTTAATCTTAGCAATGAGGCTTGCGTGCCAGGAGATTGCCCCTGCAGCTCTGTTGGCTCTTCATTTCCTTCTCTAATTACTCCCTGATTGTTGGGCAAACTATCCAAGCTGTAGTGGAGAGGAAATCATTGTCTTTTTATCCTCTCCCCGGGGAATTCATTCTACTTGTTTACTTATGTGTATGGCTGACTGAATAAAGTGATCCCTAATTAGCATACATGAAATAATCATTGGTCTATCTGGAGCCATAATTAATGCATTAGAAAGAATTTACTGTCAGGAAAATAGGTATTAACATAAATGAGCTTATTTTACCTGTGTTGAAATGCAAAGAACACCTTTAGATACAATTCTTATTAAACAGAATAACAATATTTGGAAAAAATGTCAGCACACATCAAAAAGAATGTAGGTTATTGCACATAAACTACATCCTATATAACATACCACAACAACAAACGGCTAATTTGATACTTTGATAGAGGTATCCAAAGATTTAAACTATGGGAAGTTAATTTATTTTCCCATCTTGCTACTTCTCAGATCAATCAGTAATCAAGACAATCTGAATAAACCAACCTCATCCTCTGTTGAAACGCTCTCCCCAGATAATTCCAGGTTGTTGCCAGTTGACATTTAAAACAAAAAATTATGACATGAAAGTTCTGTTCATGTAGCAAATAGGAAGTTGTGAAGCTAAGAACAAAAAGGCTCAAGGGTTTTGAGGAAAAGGCTGGTAGTTTCCATGGGGCTCATATGACATTTTTGTCTAGCGATTTTTTCCCTTACCTTGAATTCTGGGAATCAGAAGAATGCACTTTCCACCTGTCTTCTGGGGATCAAGCTCGCATCATACTTTTACACATTAAGCACTCTTGCCCAGTTCCTAACTTGCAAGTTTTTTCTTCCTCAAACGTGTGTATCTTCTTGGAGGGCTTTCAAAATTCTATGGCTGACTTTCCAACATCAGCTCACAAATTTCTTTTACTTCTCTAAGTTACTCTATCCAATTTGAACTTGATGAGTCCTAATTTTTGTCTCCAGATGACTTTTCATCTTCCTCCACTCCACAGTTGAACTGGAGTTTCTGCCTTCCCAGCCCTCCCAACCGCCTTACATCACACTCACTCTTTCAATGTATGTTGTCGTTCTTTCTCTTCCTTCCTCTGGCAGTTCATCGCTACATCTTAACCATAGTGTGTATTTACCTGATCAAGGCTTTCCTCATGTCCAAAACTGGACTCAGCAGTTTTGGACATTATTTAGGTTATCTAGGATTATCTAGGTCACTGTCTAACCCAAGTTAACCATTTCTACACTTATGCTGCATCTGTCTGATATATGATGTCATCACACTGCTATCTGATTCTGAAGGCTTCTCTAGAATAAGATTCTGGATTATCAACATAATTCCAATGGAAGCAAGCTAGTGTCTGGAAATGCCCACAGTTAGGACCACCACCTCACAGGCTGGGTTCTCTATGCCTCTTGAGATGATCACCCATGTTCACCTTTCTCTTTGTTTTCAAGATCCTATAGTTAAATCTGGTTCACATACATGCACACACACACACACACATGGAATGCAGAGAGGCAGCATTTTAACATTCTTTCATTAAGTCTTAAGTAGATTGATCCTTCACCATTTTCTCTGTGCATATGATAAAAATCAGATTTATTAACTGATTTTCTTATTTCAGATTTCATTTTCATCCCTCAAGTTCATGATATCATCCATAGATCATTAGACTTGAGTAAATTGTTGTTAATTAGACTGATAATTCTCTTCTTAAGCCCCTTAGGTGAGGGAAGTCCTGTTAGACAGTGCGTGTGTATGCAGCTTATCAGCACTACAGTAGTTTTATTGAACTGTACACACATGTAAATGAAGATCATCGTCTCCAAAATAAATAAATTAAAAAGAGAGTGGGGTTAAGATTTTGCGATGTGTGGCTCTGGGTTTATAAAGACAGCTGCAGCTCTTTAGCCAAACAGTGCCTCAGAGAGTGTGACTCTCCTGAGTGATTATCATGGACCATTGCATAGTTTTCAATCATTGAAGAAACAGCCTTGTAAAAATCAACAGTTAAGATTCTGCATTTTGCAAAGCATATACTTAATAGTAAAAAACTTATCTGTAAATTATTATTATTATTATTATTATTATTATCATTATCTGCGCTTGTAATCCCATTAACAGGCAGAAAAGCTGGCCTAGTGTTCAATCTGCTGATAGTCTCAGTTAATAAAATGCTGTATGAATGCTGAATGCTTTTCAGATAAACAAAACATTATAAGCTGTACAAACAATAGAACCACCATTAAAAATGAATACACTCCTAAAACTCCAACTATTCTGAGATAAGAGGCTAGATACAACCCATAATTATTCTATTTATATAAAATCAATGATCTGGAAAAAATTATCTGTGGTGACAGAAATCAGAAGGATGATCACCCTTAAGAGGGGGAAGCATTGATTTACCAAGGTCAGGGGATTTTTTTTTAAAGTTTAATACATTCTGAGTCTTGATTTGGATTATAACAGTTCAAGAAATTTCATTTACTAATACTCATCAAACAGTATACTGAAGTCTAAGAATTCCTTTCAATACAGAGGGAGTATTTGAAGAGAAAGTTATATTAAGTTAGAGTTGACAAGTCTTTGTTAAAGTGTTTTTTTTTTTTTTTTTTTGTTCACTGGAGCAGAATGATACTGAGGAAAAAAATAAAACATTGTGAGTTATACAAGAGCTCAGGACTCCACAAATGGAAGGATGAGCCATGTCATTGCTATTTTCTTGTTGCATCAAAGCCAGGGAGAATATTCTCTTAACCTTGGTTCTCCCACAAAAGAGACAACTGGAAGACTTGAGGGTCAATGCTTATTTGGGGATGTAATCCTAGGAAAGGGTGAGGTGTATATTTAGGAGCAGAAAGCAGAATGGGGCTACCCCAGCCACTGCATCTTGATTTAGCTATGAAAAGAAACTCAGGTGACACAGCACATATGGAGGGATGTTTCCTGACAACCAGACCAGGCAAAAGGTCACTGAATAGAGAAAAAAAATAGGCGGTGACTATGGCCTTTCTCCCATCTTCACACACATCTTTTGGGTTTATCAAGTGCTTATATCTTTGGATTAGGTCAATGGATTCCTTTACCATGCATTTAAGAAGGACAATTCCACACCTGTGGTGTTATCCTTCCTCTAAGAACCAGACCTGGTGTGCAGCCAGCCAGCTTCAGGTAATGAAACTAAATGAAACCAGACAGTTATTTACAGTGACTACTGAGGCAAACAGAGAAAGCAGATGGTAGTCCAAATCACATCTCAGAGTGCAGATCTGAAAAGCTGTATCTGGTGTCTCCAGTAAGAGAGGGTTGGTGTCTTTCATTCTTCATAACCAGCTCTTTAAAACGACTTCTGTCTATTCTGTCTTTGGAATATTACATATACACCCTGGACATTTGAAACAAGGCTCTGTGTGTCTCACTGGTAACACAGTTCAAGGATGCTCAGATTGTTTTTAGGATTATGAGCATTAAAAAGGTGAACACAGGAGAAATTCTATGACAGCGCATGGCTCATAGTCAGAGCTTTATAAATATTAAATTTGAGAATTACAAAGTATTTTCATAAATATATTCTCATTTTGTTTTTTGTAATAATCTTAAGAAGCAGTATTTTATCCACCTTTACTAAACAGAATTTACATAAGAAGCTCAAAGAAATTAAATATATTGACAGTTTTAGTGTTTGCACATCAGAGATCAAGGCACTAAGCTCACAGGACTTGCCCAAGGGTGTGCAGAATGAGAACCCTGGGTACCAAGAGTCTTAGAGAATAGAAGTCAGTCCTCTCTGAGTGAGTGGACCTTTACCCAGTATGTTTATAGAACCGTAAGCAGTTTAATAATGTGAATAATGTACCATAAAACCCTAAGTATTTTAGTGAATATTTTATCTTTGAATATATTCTGTTGATTTTCTTCTACTCATGAAAAATAGTGGATCGTATCATAGACGGAAGGTCATAAAATTTATTTCTATAAACTAGACACCTCAAGATATTTGATCCAAACCCCTGTGTCTCTCATGCTATTTAAAAAATTTTTTTTCTCCATTTAGTGAGTTTTAACTATCATATGCAAATCTTTAGAGTGCAGATAGTATCTTCTTCTTCAGCAGAGGTTCAAACCTTCTTTCCAGACAAAGCAAGAGGCAGGAAATTAGCTTCATTTCAGTTTGGTACTGGTGTGGTCCTGCCTCCTAGTGCAGCCTTCTTGCTTAGTGTGCCTCTTAGCTGAGAGCCTTCTGTACCCATCGATATCTTTTCTGGCATCAAGTTTTTAAGTCTTATGTCTTTTGTTGTGTAAAATTTGTTTTATTTTACAGCTTAGATTTTTTTTTATTCCAATATTCTAAAGTATCAACCTTGGAAATTTTCTTGAACTTAAACTTGACCAAAGTCCTTTTACACTCCAATTTTATCTGTCCAGTCACTTGAGACCCCGCACTGGGCAAGGTTTTCATTTTATCCTCTAGCTGTGTGCACAAAATTGATTTAGTTCCCCAAGGAGAGACAGCATTGAAGATCTCTTTACCTTTCTCTGTTTCCTCTTTAAGAGACTCCTGGGCTCTGTCTTTCATTTAAACAGTTGGTTAGGGCGGCAGTCTAGAGGCCTCTTGGCTGATGGTCTCTGCTATAGAACTTGAGTCTGTAAAGGAAACCATAGAAAAAGCAGTCGGGACCCAGTGTACTCTGCCAGCAGTCTCCAGCTCAGAGGAAAGACTCCTTGGGAAAGTGAGGGCTCCACAGCTGAAGGGAATCGCTGACCATCTGGCATTTTCTCACCATTTATTTAGAGTATGAAGTATACAACTGAGGCAGAACTTGGGACAAGCTGTTGGTTTGGCTTTCTCAGGAGGCACCACAGCCTTGTCTCTGATCTGAAGTGACAAAGAGCCCTGTGCTCTACAACAGCTCTGCTCTGGTAGTGTTCTGTCCTGGGATGAACTGCAGAGTAGGTCAAGGAGAGAGTGCTGTGGTTCAAATGATGGAGATCTCTCCTGTCCTCATCCTGTTTCTTGATGCAGTTGATTTTCTTGAAGAAATGTTTCTTCCTTTTCAGTATATCTTTAGGACCACTTAAAAATATTTTAGTTTTTAAAAATATCCCTTACTAATTGCTGCTTCTCTGGGGACCTGTGCTGAGTTGCTCATGCTAGAAATCCAGGAAGCTGATGTAGAGCAATGAATATTTATCTGGTGATTATTCTTCTAAGGCCTAATGTAGGAGCTTTCCTACATTATTTCAATGTTATTTCCTACATTACAAATATTTTCATATTTGTAATAATCATAAGTCTTATTGTCCCATTGTTACAACAAGAAGGCAAAGGCCTAGGATGCTAGTAATTTGCATATGTTTCCTTGCTAATTGGCTTCTTTAGCTTGAAACAAGCTTACATATTCCAATACAGGAATTTGGGTCACATTGTGCCTCTCTGATAGGTTCCAACACACACGGTGTATCATACTGGATTCTAAGAATGAAAAAACACACACATACATACCATACCTCTACATACCCTTACAAAACAACCACAGACATATACAGACACATAAACATACAAATCAACACATACAGATACACGAATACACATACAAACACACACAGAAAGACACACAGAAATACAGGCATACACATACACAAAACCACAAACTTACATGAACACACACAGACACAAAAATGGATATGCACATACAGATATACAAACAAACACAGAGACACACACACACAAATACACACAGAGATACAGCACAGACATACACAGACACAGACAAATACACACATACACGCACACGTTGAACTTAAGCATTGGTGACCAGACATTTTCTGTGCATGGTTCTGTCACAGTGGATGTCTGGAGAACTTGTCTGTGCAGCAGTAACTTCACTAAGGAGCCACAGGGCAAGATAAGCCAGCTGTTGGGGAATTGTATCCTCATGTAGAAAATCCAGCCTTTCTTTTTTCTTGCCAACAGTTTTTTAGGATTTCCATATTTTGAGTTGATTCTGCATTCAATGTATAATTGCAATACAAGATTGAAGATGCTGTTTACAGTGCGATTTCAAAGTGGTTTATACTCTTGCATTATTGAAATGGTTTGCTGGAAACAGCCCACTGCACTTAGAAGAACCTATGGAGCTAAGCATGGGGACTTCTAGATCCTTTCCTTAAAGCTGTAACAGCATCCAGATGAAGCACAACCTGTTGCCACTGGTATTTTAACTTACTGCACTGGTGCTTGAGTTTCTCAAGGCAAGGTGGTGCCTTCTTTATTATTTCCAAATATAATATTGTGAGGGCCAAGTTGATAGCTTTATTAATAGAAGCCATCTCTGTGACTGAAGACAATTAAGAAAGTATTTCATAAATCCTGAAAGGTTAAACAAACTAGGTCTCCCGGTACACACCTGCGATCCAAATACCTCAGAGTCTAAGGAAGAGAGAGAATCAGCAGTTCCAGTACCACTTATGCGTATAGGGAGTTCTGTACTAACCTGGACTATATGCAACTCTGTCTCAACAAACATACAATACAAATACAAACTATGTAAACTGAAAACAAACAAACTCAGTTCTACTGCAAGAAATGTTGCATATCATTGTGATGGTAACACTGAATCCCACACTCAGGATTTATGATCGTAAGACAGCCCAGGGACAGCTTCAGCCAGACTTGTGCAGACTGGAGAAAGCCAACCTTGTTCTCTGTGTGTGTGGGCCATTTTGTTTCCTCAGAGATGCAGAAGATGATCAATATGTGCCATTTTTTAGTGCCTAGCAAGTGTGAGGCTAGGGAGAAATGAATACAGAAAGCAGGGTCATTTGTTATATTGAGGCCCAGGCTGGCCCATGAAGGGTCAGGGTTCTTAGTACAGCGATAATTTTACAGTGTCCTCTTGTTTATATTGTATTTTTTTATTTGAAGTGTATTTTGATCAATTCAGAAGGCTTTAATCTAGAATTACATTCATTACACCAGTCCATATGCAGCATATTTGTTTGCATAGATTATTAGGTCGCAAGTCAAAGATTCGGGTTATACATCTGTTGTAGGTAGACTGCTAAGATGTCCTCCAATGCTCCCCAGATTTCAATAACCTTTGTGAAGAGACATGAACCATGAACCACAAAAACCATGAACTGCTCAAATGTTATGGCTACTATCTTGTCCTTTTATTTCATAAAGGGACTTTAAAAGTAATCATGTTTCCCAACCAGTTAGACAACTGAAAGCTGGTATGCTGACTGGGTTTTGTCAGCTTGACACCAATGTATACGTATCTGGGAGGTGGAGTAAATGCCTCCAAAAGACTGGCCCAGAAGCAAGCTTGTCAGACATTTCCCTCATTGATGACTGATGTGGCAGAGCTCAGATCACTGTGGGAAGAGCCATCTCTGAGCAAGTGGTCTGGAGTTGAATAAGAAGACAGGCTGAGCTGGCCAGAGGGAGCAAGCCAGTAAGCAGCACCCATCCGTAGCCTCTGCTTCAGTGTCTGCCTCCAGGTTCAGTGCCTTGAATTCCTGCCATGGCTTTACTGAGTGCCAGAGTATAATCTATGAGGTGAAACAAACTGTTTCTTTCCCACTTTGCTTTTGGTAGTGGTGTTTTATCACAGCAATAGAAACCTCAACTGAGATACATTGGCTAGGTGGGGCTTCCCTAGTAAACAAAAAGCCTTTACGTTTGAGCTTAGGATCAGAAGCACCAAATTCAAATTCAGAACTAAAGAGATGAGACATTCTCCTGCTAAGCTTGAAGGAATGAATAACTGAGATGTTGCAGAAAGCCAGGCAGCCTCTAGAATCTCTGTGTAGTAAGTCGGGTCTTTTAATGTGAACTTTGATGGTCAAACCTGCAATCTTCTGTCGTTAGAACTCTTGTTTTCCCCGATGCTATGCAAACATTGCTACAGGGGCTACTTATTATACTTACTAAGTATAATTATTAAGTATACTTAAGTATATTTATATATTAATTATAGAAAATATAATTACAATATAATATTTAATGTACTTGATTATAAGTATACTTAACATTTTATCATTTTATATTTTAATATATTCATGTATACTTACTAAGTGTAATAAGTGAAATAGCCACCAGTCAGAAGGCAAGTACAGAACAGAGTCCTCCTTGGTGGCAAGAGACTGGTGTGAGGTTGCAGAGCATTGATTCTTATGTGAGAAGCAACCCTTGCTCTCTGTGTTGATTTTAGCCCCTAGGAACCTCAACAGAGAAGTTTGCAGTGATGAGGCTGACTTCTAATCTGTAGGAACTGGGAGATAATAGCTTTGTACTGTTTGAGCTATCAGTATTGTATGCATGTATGATTTGTGTGCACATGCAGGCTCATGTGTTCACAACATGCATGTGAGGCTGAGAGTCCAGCTTTCAGGAGTCAGCTCTCTCCTTCTGCCGTGTGCATTCCAAGCCCTTTCACCTACTGTGCCATCTTGCCATCCTTCTTCATCCTTCTTCATGTTGTTTTAAAGGACTAAGTTCATAGTAACTGGTTGTCTTAGTTACTTTGCTTACCTCCGGGACAAAAATACCTAAAGACACAAGTTAGAGAAGAAGAATACATGTTTGTTCATAGTTTCCAGGCAGGCAGTCATAACAGTCTTGCAGACAACCAAAGTAGCTCCTGCCTCTGCCAGCATTAATAGGAAGCAGCTTGTTCATGTCTAGAAGACAAAAACAGAACAAAACAAACAAACAGAAACAACCAAAAAACCAAACTACCAAACAAAAACTACCAGAGTGGTTGGATAACTAATACTGGGATCACACCATAGCTCACAAGCCCAACCTTTACAACTTCACAGCGCTGCTTCTTCAAACTAGACCCCATGTACAAAAAGTTCCACATCACACCAGAACAGCCTAGCTGCTGGGAGCTCCATGTTCCAAACACAACCTGTAACAACGATTGCATATCCTCAGGAAAAGGGTTCAGAGCTAAAAGACGGAAGGCTTAAAGCCTGACCATCAAGCTTCACATAAGAAGAGCTGATTGGTTGCAACTGAGCATTGCCATCCCTTAGTGTAGGACTGACCCCTCCAGACCTCACTGGGCTGGACACAGATGCAGGGGCTGGTGGCAATCACTTTTTCCGAAAATACTCCTTGTGGTAAGAAACTTTCATCACACTTTGCAAAGAAGTTAACACTATTCCTTGAGTCAATTTAAATCATCCATCCAACCTGTTTCCCTACAGTAAACATAGCCTATTAGGCTTGAACTGACTCTATTGAAATAGGCTAAACAACCTTATGCTGCCTTGGATTTCCCATGGAATCAGCTATTACAACCTAAGCTAAATACATTTTAATCTTAAATTATATAGTCCGCCATGCTGCTGACCTACATACAGTAGTGTGTGTATGTGTGTGTGTGGAAGGGGGGTAGTAATCATTTTCTGGAAGCAGCCAATTAACAGATTTAAAGTAGCCTTGAACAAAACAAGTATCCATAATACATTTGGGAAGCAGCCTGTGAGTATGGAGTGATGTCATCTGTTTCTGGTTTTATGTGCTGTTCTGAGGCAGTTGTTGTTGGTATAGTAACTCCTTCTCCTATAAGATTCTATTGAGGACTTCTGAAAAATGAATTTTTCATTTCCATCTTATTCCATGTTTTCTGTCTTATTTAATAAACACAGAGTAAAGCCATTTATTAGGGATACATGGAAGGCACAGGGAGAAAAGTGCAGAATTTAAATTTGAGCTCACCTTGCTCTAATCTCCCCAAGAGGAGCAAACTTTTCATTCTTGAGTACAGTACTAACACAAGGGCTAACTATTCTGAGAGATGTGGGCTTTCATCCAACCATTTCCATGCAAATACTGTATTTGTAATTAGAGCACAATGAATCTTTTATGGACCCAATAAGCAATAATCTCAAACATGCACTTACATGTGGAAGCAAATTTGCTCTTTCACCCAAAGAAGCCGAAAAGCCAGTAGATGAGTTCGACATTTTCATAAATCTTAGAATACCAAGTGTGAACAACATGGCATGGAAGAATGTCTGAGTGTGTCAAACTGCTCTAGAATCTAACACCCATTCAGTGCAGATGCTGCTGTGATCCCTATTTCAGAGATATGAATACATGTATGTTGTTTTGAAGAAAATCTCAAATTGGATTTACCAATAAAGACTTCGGAGCTAAATTATGAGGTGAAAGCCTACTAGCTCAGGAAAGCAGAGAGAGTAACCAGCAGAACTTCCTCCTCTGCTAGTATCCCAAAAAGAATTCTCCTTCTCTCTGCCCATCTAAAAACTGCTCAAACTCAATGTCCCTCCTTCTACTTCTACGAATCTCTGTATCTATCCTGACTCCCTCTTACTCTCTTACGTTTTTTTCCTATGTTCACTCTCTGTCAACTGGTTGCTTGCTTTGCTTTTGACCTATGGTAGACTTTATTTAATCCTTGGGTTAAAAGTGTATGCTAGGGATGAGCCACACCACAACTTGAATCAGTTTTTTCCAGTTATCAACATAATCTCAGAGTTCACAGTGTTATCAAATATCCCGTAACACATCAGAGTGCCATTTGTGTGGACTTGACTCCAGTTTGGATTATTCTACCACAAGTCAGTTTATAAAATCTATGCTTGTGCTCCAGTATGTTAGAGCTTCATCCAGTAAATATGTTATTGGCCCCAAGTGGCAAAAAACTATAGATTGACCACTAATCGTCCTGCACCATCTTTAGAGTTCATCCTGAATCATCTCCAGAGTTCAGTGCAGCAGAATCGGATGTCCTAGATAGAATTATGAGATAAACTTGAGGATGCCCTGCCCAGAGGAGCAAATACCCAAATAACCTAAAGAGTCATAGGGGGGCAGATGTGGCTACAATTTCCAAACTCCCTTTTTACTCTCTGTTTTTTTCATGGGACCTGATTATGACATTCTTTCTGAAGAAGGACAGGATGGCAGAGGCCTGTAGAGTAAAGCGCAAACAATGCACATCTGACCTTCCCAGCATCAGCAAGCTTGTGGAGTTTGCCTGGCCATGTTGTGTGGTCATTGACCTACACCCCAGTGTAGCTCCCCTTGCCTTGCCAGTGTCAACCATTAGAGAAAGTTAACTACACTGAGGGATACTTAATTCCATCTGAGCTATTACTAGTTCCACCAGAGCAGTGGTTCTCAACTTTCCTAATCCTATGACCCTTCAATAATAGTTGCTCATGTTGTGGTGACCCCCAACCATAAAATTATTTTCGTTGCTACTTCATAATTGTAATTTTGCTATTGTTATGTTTCATAATGTAAATATCTATGTTTTCCAATGGTCTTCGGCAATCCCTGTGAAAGGATCCTTTGAACCCTGTGAAGGGGTCTTGACTGACTGAGACCTGCTACACTTGAGTGACTGATTAACCTAGGCAGTTTCAGGCAAAGTATGAACAGCAAACTTGAAAACTCACTTCTAAATTGGCTGTGATTTGAAAGAGATACTAGTGCTCTAAAATGTTTTGTGAAATGATGCTTTCATCCACCAGCTTCTGTTTCCATACATGTCCATAATACCTGCTGAGACCTAACAGTGTTGGATGTGGCTAAGACACACTTTCTGCTTACAGGACACTTAATAAGAAAAGGAAGAGTACTCCCTCTAATTACTTAGAACCAAAGTGACTAAGTTAACACAGAAATGGGTGCCAAGAAGAGCCCACTGCTTTTGGCAAGGGAAAGCCTGGCTTTGTAGAGAAGTCTCTGAGAGGATGCTAGGTTACTAGTGTTAAAGTAACATACTAAGTGTCAGATTTCCTTATGGTGTTTCATGTTCTTTTTCTTGTACCTTCACCTCCGTCTGCCTACGCCCATTGGTCTCCTTCCCGCTTCCTGTCATGCATCCCTTTCTTCCACTCCCCCCTTCCCATCCATTTTTTCCTGTCTTCTAGTCTGCTTTTCAGTTTATAGCCTAAACTGTCAGCCACAACCACATATTTATACATATATTAAAAGTCAATGACAGAAAACCTGTTTTTTTTTTTTATCCTCATGACCCAGATTTATACAGTTTACAAACATCCCTTTAATTCAGTCATGGAATGCCTTTGTGAAGATTGCTGGTGTTTGCTGAGGGCGACCTTCTGTTTTAAACAACCCTGTCTTCTGAAATTGCAGAAGACCCTCAGAGAATATATGTCATGTAGGTTCTCAGAATATTAGTAATATTTTTTTGAATGTAAATTGGTGTCAAAAGAGGACTGTCCCCCCCCCAAATTGTAGTCTTTTAAATGGAGCTGATCTGATGTGAATCTTGGCATAGTGAAAATCTGATCCTGAAGTAAGTTTTAATCATTCATTTATTTAGGTTTGTGGTTTTCTTTATTTCCTACAGGACTTTGTATGTGACCACAACTCTAACTTTGTGCAGCCTGTTTTTGCTTCATTGTTTACAGAAGAAAGGAAATAGAGTCAAACTAGGTGTACATCAACAGATGAATGGACTGGAAAAATTTGGCACATAAATGGAGTGGAACTTTATTCAGCTGTAAAAATGTGAACATTTGTATTTTCTATGAAAACAGATGGTTGTAGAAAATAATTCATTAAGTATGGTAACCTGAGTCACAATGACAAAATTTCAACACCTGATATCACACACACACACACAAACACACACACACACACATGTACACAGGCACACGCATACACACACATACATACACATACACACACACACACAGTTGGATGAGGATTTATTAGGAAAAATGTTGGATCAGGACCCCCAAGATCAAGTTCTCAGGACAAAGATGATTTATTTGCCCCTGAGAGACAGAGTCCAGGGAATAAGAGACAAAGACAGGAGATTGAGGACTAGTGAAAAAGGGAAGGGTACAAGGGAGTGGAAGGAATGGTATTTGTTCCAGAGGAGGACAAAAGACTGCCCCTGGATAGAAGGAGATAGGTGTTGCACATAGAAAATTGGTGATTTATAAAAGTACAAGGGGAAAACTCATGTTAGGATGAGGTGTTTAATTTTAATTTCTCATATAAATTAAGTGAACCAAAGTGGGCATTTGTTTCCTGGACTTCAATATGTTGCTGGACATTGGTAGTCATCCTCAAGAAGAGAAAGTGGCCAAATAAGGAAATATACCTTGGTGGCTAGCTTTCGGGATTTAATCCTACATACCTTGCAAATTATACTTTTATAATTATGATTTCTTTCCTCCTATTTTTAAATTTTCATTTGCTCTTTTCCTAAATCTCAATAATTTTTATTGTCCTCTATTGTATAATTTTTTTGAAATATATACATTCTTTTATAATTCTTGTTAAGTTTATGAGGTGGTTTAAGAGAGGTAGAAGGCAGAAGACATGAGTTTCTTAGATGGTCAAAATCACACTTACTTTTTGTGCACGACAAGGGGGCATACTCTAATACCACATGGGTGGCTGGGAATGCTTGTTGAAATAGATGCCTGCTACCCGGATGGAAGTGACTGCATCACATATTTTATATTCTTACTCTTCAGATGTTGCCTTGCATGGCTCTAGGGGAGCTAGGAAGTGTAGTCTCTAGCAGGAAGCTATCATTCCAAACTTTAAGAGGCTGTAGAAAATGGAGAAGGAGTATAGCTTCTTTCAGAGTTGTTTTCTGCTGATGTTTTTTGGAGGCAGGAGCTCTAGGACTGTTCTGGGCACTTAGCACCTAAAGAGTTTTAACTTGATCTTTAACTGTGCACAACTAACAAATGATCTATGCAGAAGGGGGAGCAAGTAGACTGCATCAAAAGAGGGACCATGATAAACCGTAACAGACAACAAAGTTCCTTAACATAAGATAAGTGACACTAAATATACCTTTGTTGGGAACAGAACCATGATAAACCATAACAGACAACAAAGTTCCATAACATAAGACAAGTGACAATAAATATACTTTTGTTGGGAACATTAGGAGACAAACTTACTCCAGTGGGACTATGCTCCACCCAAGAAAAATACTTGGCCTTAGGTTACCCTGCCTTGTAAGTATATTACAAATTTAACCCATTTTACTCAAGTATAAAGTTCTAAATATATCTAATTTGGATATTATTTTACATTAAACAAACTTCAAGTTTACTTCATGTTTTTTGTTACTTGCTTCAGGCTGAACTTTGACAAAATGTACAGAAGACTATAATGGGAGACATAAGTTGGCCTCTTTCTCTAAACTTGTCTCTAGGAATAAATTAATTTGTATTGTGTATGTCAGCAAACATAGTTCTGAGCAACTTAAAGAATTCAATCATTTACAGGGTGACTTATTCTTAACTGATAATCTTAATTATCTTTAACAGTTTAGAAGTTAGCAACTTTTATTAAGATTAGGATTTTGTAATTTTATTGCTATTAAAATTGAGTGTAGAGACAGTTCTGACGCTTAGGTCCTGTCCCCCAATTCGTTCTTGATCTGTCAGTAAAGAAGCCATGGGCCAATTGCTGGGCAGAAGGAAGAGGCAGGACTTCTGGGTGCCTGGAGGAAGGAGGGAGACACAAGGGAGGAGAGAGGTTCGCCATGCTTTGGAGAGACAAGTACGAAACAGCCATGTGTGGTCTTGGGAGGAGCAGGGCCTGTGGTCTCTCCTATAGGCAGGAGTGGTCAGGGGTGTAAAGCAGGGACTAGATGTATCTTAGCAACCAAAGTTTAGGACAGGTGGAAGGTGCAGAGATAAGAATATTATTAAGGACATACTTTTCCAGGTGAGAGATAGTAGCACCAAGAAATTGTGTCAAGCAGGCAAGTTGAAATGACCAACCCATGTGCCTGGGTGTCTTTTATCTGTGGAATCGAGGGAAGCTGGCTAGGGGCTGGAAGTGCGGCTGATAGGCTGCGTAGATAAAGCTACACACAGCATTTGAGTCCTTTACTGTTTTGGTTTTTTTTAATTAAAGATTCTTTAGTATCAAAATAAAACTTCAAAGCATAAATACAGCCCAAAGAGAGTCTGGGAGCCTCAATTCCTTTTATAAGGTACTTCTTAAGAATATCACATTTTTGTATTACTCAGTTTCTCCAAATAACCAAAGCTTAACAAAGTTAATAAATACTTTAGCAATTAGACATACAGCTTTAAATCAGTTTCTGTCAGCCTCAGTAGACCATTATAGACATAGGGACTTATAAACCTCAATCATCAAACATATGCTGTTCCTACATTCTATATTTAATAAATGTGTTTTCTCCTGTGGAGTGAGCCTTCTATGCAGCTAAAACATGTTTGGTTTTTCCCCAGAACAGTCACGACACCATCGTTCCCGTGAGCATATCCTAATTATACTTGATTTAAGGTTGAATAAGACTGTTGGTGACTTGTGAGCTCCACATCTGCACTCTGATCGAGCTATACAGGAAGGAGGAATCCTTCTGGTCAGTATAAGATGCATAGCTCCAAGTTCTGAGACTAAAGTCTGTACCACCAGCAGTAGAGTAGTAAAGTTCTAGTGGAAACCAGGAAGGAGCTGCTAGCCAGCCTGTTTCATTTGGGTCGGTGAGTCTCCAGGATATTAATCAACAGCAAAAGAACTCTGTCCCGCAAGTGGTACTCAACTTGTTGTCTGGCAGCTTATAGGTTCTGAGAGGAAGACTGATCTTCTATGTAGGCTAACTCCATTTAAATTCTTTTGTATGAAAGGATATATTCATATATATTTAGATTCATATAAAATGGTAAGGTTTTCCAAATATACTTAAGTTCAGATCCCTCTTTTTCACATTCACTTATTTTTCTGTCTCTTAATTTTTATGTAAATAAAACTTTTACCACAGTACTTACGGATTTTTTGTGCATCGTTTTGTTTGTTTGGTTGGCTGATTTTTCTAGACAGTGTTTCTCTGTGTAGCTCTGGCTATACCAACTCACTCTGTAGACCAGGCTGACCTCAAGCTCAGAGATCCACGGCTTCTGGCTCCCAAGTGCTAGGATTAAAAGCGTGGGCCACAAGCCGAGCTTATGCATCCATTCTGGAACTTTCTAGTAGAGTAAGAATCAGATATTAATGATGAATAAAATTGGCAAGTAAGCTTTGAAAATATTTACATGGATGATAGTGCCCATGAAAGAACATTTGTGTGCAGCTAATAAATCTGCTAGGCATTGTGCTTCTGTGTACATCAGTTAAAGAAGTACATGTTTGTCAGTTGAAGATACTTCTTACCAGAAACTCTGGCCACACAGACTCTTCCTCTAATTCTTCATCCTTCATAACTGTTGCCTAATTCTTTGGTGCACTTTTGTTTTTACTTCATTTCTTTTCCATGTGAATGTAATTTTACTTCAAAATTGAAGCCTAAGACTCTCATCTGGATTTCATGCTTGTTGGAGGCTCCTCAGTAGATTGTAAACAATGAAACGTGATGTCTAATAGATAGTCTATGGGTTTATTTAATGAATACACATAAATAACTAATGGAGAGTCTGTAGGTTTATTTAATGAATATATATATATATATTCCCCTATCCTGGATTATCAAGCCACCACAGGACCAAGGGGTCACCCTCCCAGTGATTCCAGATAAGGCGATCCTCTGCGATATGTGTATATATATATATACACATATATATATGTATATATATATCTGATAGTCTATGGTTTATTTAATGAATAAATATAAATAATTCACATTGGGGATTTTTACAGAAGTTCATTTTACACATCTTTAAATCACATTTCATCTATTTTTAACAAATCCATGCAGATTTTTTAAATTAAATTTTTAAAAATTAACAAATATACAAAAGCTTTTAACAAGTATAGTTTCTTCCTTTCTTTATTGCTTCTGAATCAATACTTACACTTTAAATTCAGATCTCTTCTCTCTCTCTTGCTCCATCATACCCAGAGAAACATATAATTTTACTGTAATTATTAAGATTGATATTTAATGTTTTAAGCATTACAACTGTATCACTTCATCAACTTTCTTGCTTAAGATATCTGATTATACATTGTAATTTATAATTTTTACCTTTCTCTTACCTCTGTCCCAATAACTCTGTAACAACCCTCCACCTCCCCACTCCCCATATAACTGTAGAAGATTGTAAGTATCGCTCCATGGTACCAGACCAGCAACTCAGGTAGGCTCTTACCCAAAAATAAACTGAACTTTAACATTCTGCTAAGGAGAAGACTTTTTTTTATTTCACCATTTTGCATTTTTACTGGTTTTTCATTTACTTACATTTCAAATGTTATCCCTCTTCCTAGTTTCCTCTCCATAAGCCCCCTATTCACTCCTCCCTCCCCCTACCTCTATGAGGATGCTTCCCCTACCTGCCCATCCAAACCTTCCTCAGCAACCTAGCATTCCCCTATCCTGGATCATCAAGCCACCACAGGACCAAGGGGTTACCCTCCCAGTGATTCCAGATAAGGCGATCCTCTGCGACATATCCAGATGGAGTCATAGGTCCCCCTGTGTACTCTTTGGTTGCTGGTTTAGACTTTCTTAAAAATTCAATTAATGGATACCTTGGCTGTTTTGGAATTTTAAGTTAAAAATGATTTTCTGTCCAAGTTTTTAATGTGCAATGTTTTTTGGCTCTAAGTTTCCACTTCTGTTTTTGAAACATTTTCTCTTCTTTAGAGTCATATGAGACTGTAAAATATGATTCTGTATGTGTAAATTTATATTCTTGTTTATTCTCAATTATATCACCTAAGGATAAACTAGAGAGGAGGCTGCTAGAAACGTCAGTCAAAACATGTGTAATTGTAATTGGTTCAAATAGAATTTAGGTCCCGAGTGATCGAGGTGAGCCAGAAATGTAGGGAAGCATTGATTTATCACTGGAAAATATAAGATAGGAGGTAGTTTTCAATGCAACTATAGGTTAGTTAATGTTAGACTTAGTAAGCTAGCAGAGCCACATGGCCAATCATAGGCTCTGTTAGAAAACAAGACCCATACATGTTTCTACTTTATAACACATACCATTGGTGGAGGCATCAAAATGTCGTGCTGCTATAGCTCTCAAATTCAAGAGAAAAAGGAAGAGGTGAGGCCAGATATGCCTTGATACTACTTCTGAATTCAGGATTTCCTCTTCTCTAAGATATGAGTACATGACAAAGCAGGAAAAATCTGCAATTTTCCATTAGGTATTATCCTGGCATGTCTATGTGTCAACTTCCTAGGGCAATAGACTATCTACAACTTAACAGCTTAAAAAAGCAAAATGTATTTTGTAACTTAGGAAACTGGAACTTTGAAACCAAGGTCTTAGTAGGTCTGTACTCCTACTATGGTTTGAATTTGCCCCATACTGGTAACTTTATCCTCAGAAAACTATTAAAAATTTGGTTCTTAGAGAGTGGTTAAGCCATTAGCTTTCACCCTCACAAATTCATTAACACGATTCTGGTAGGTTCAGTTCATTTGCAGTGGATGTATTCCTAATAAGAGAACAAATCTGTTCAGTGTTCTGATAGAAGACCTTCCCAACACCTCTACCTTGGGATGTGTGATGATTAAATTTTTTTGTCCACTTGATTAGATTTAGTCCTACTTAAGAGATTACTAATGGACACTTCTAAGTGTGTCTGTTAGAATATGTAGAGACAGTTACAATTAGAGTTAACAATTTCAAGGAGAATATTTACCCCAAATGTGAATATCATCAACTAGCCTAAGACTTGGAAGAAATGAAGGGAGAGAAGAAGGATACATGGGTATACATGGAAACTGTTTTTTTCTCAGCAAGTGCAACTGTCTCTCTTCACTGCCTGTGAGTATCAGATCCTAGCTACCTCAGTCTTCCAATGTAATTTTATGCCCATAGCTCCACAGGGGTGCTGTTTCAGGCAAGGGCTGCATCTTGTGTCTCTTTGTCGCTGAGGTTTCCAGTTTGTTGGGTCAGGAAATTCATATCCTCTGGCTCAGCAATATGAAGAGGACCTTTATTGGATTTCTATAGTAAACACCATGTGACCATGACAAATTTTTTGTGTAATTGCATAACTATATACACATATATTTGTATATATGATCAGGTTCCTCTTGGACACATGATACTTAAGAGATTTTTATTTCTATTGTGATTATTCTTCACTGTCTCATTCCTGAGATGTGGAAACTATTTATAGAAGAAATATGAAAAAGTTTGTCAGGGTAAATTTCATGAAGCTTAGACTGCTGCAAGTGGAGCTTGTAGGTTATTCTGAGGATAGATCATCAGGAAATCAAAGACTCTGCTCATGACACATCTGACAGAATTGAAGACTCTATTGGAAACTAGAGAGAGGCTGTCCATGCCACATTCTAGAGGAGAGTGTGTGACCACTTTGTCCAGGCCTTGATATATTGTGCTTGGCTGAGTTAAAGTGAACAGATGAATCAGTAGTTAAAAGCATGTGTTGCTTTTGCAGAGGACCCAGGTTTGATGATCAGCATCCATATGTTGGCTCATGTCTTTCTGTAACTATAACACCAGGGAATACAAAATTCTGGCCTCTGTGGGCACTGCATACACATGGGGAAAAGACATATATACAGGAAATATACACATACACTTGTGATAATGGTAACACACTTAGCTTGAGTGAGGCTTTCAGCTAAGTCTCTAGAACTAGACAGACAGGAAGACAGACAGACAGACAGACAGACAGACAGACAGACAGACAAAAAGGACTGATACCAGAGAAGATATTTCAATGCTTGGCTGGTTACATTTAGCTAGATATACAATGAGAGTTATGAGGAAATCAGAAAATGTAGTTTGGCCACAAATAAAGCATACTTAAAGTTGGGAACTGGGGATGAAGGGACTGTTCAGTGATTAAGAGAACATACTGCTCTTCCAGAAGACAGCAATTCTGTTCCCAGGAACCTTGTCTGGCAAATCACAACCACCTGTAAGTTCAGTTCAGGGGAACCAATACTATCTTCTGTTCTCCTTATTCATCTGCAATCAAATGCACATACAAAGAAACAGACATATATACACATACTTAGAAAATTAGAAATAAAATAAATCTTAAATTTAGAAACAAGGGTTGTGCAGTTGCTAAAGAACTTGGTGCTCTAAGACAATGGTAAATTCATTATACTGGAACAAGAAATGATGCCTTGAGGCCATTTGAGGGGCTTCAGGCCCAAATTACAGAGAATTTAGTGGCATTGTACCAAGTCGTTTGAAGCTTTTTACTTTGAGAAAAGAGTCCCAGCATGCCCCACTTCCTCAGGAATGTCTACAAAAATCTCTTTTGCTATCTAGCTTTACAAATGGAGCTACTGTACCTGTAATCCAATGGTACCAGGCAGATGATTGAGCCTGTGGCAGACCTTGGTATCCAATACATGCTGTCAATTTTCCAAGTATGTAAAATAGCTGAGTTGATGAGTGGTAAAGGTTACTATCCAGATTTTAAAGGAAAAGTAAAAAATCATAGCAATGTGTTCCAGAGCTGGAGTCAACTGTGAAATTGTAAAATGAAGTCAGTACCTCTGTGAGGATCCTGGAATGTTGTTGGTATCAGCAACATGGGATGTCTTTCAACTAAATCATCTATAGTGAACTAAGACAGCCATGAAGCAGGAGGGACGCTGTAAGAGCTGAATCTCTCAAGGCTACAGGGATGGGCTACCCAAACCACTTGAATAGTCACCCTTCCATCCCATGCATTGAATGTAAGCCATGAAGCTAAAGGATTTAATGTTTATATTACTTAGTTTAGGACATGCTTTTATACTTTCAAAAAATATTAGTTTTTATGTGTATGTGTCAGCAGAATCCTGCAAATGCCCGAAGAGAATACTGATTACCCTAAGCAGAAGTTATAGGCAATTGTGAGCTTCCCTAATGTGGATGGGTGCTGGGGATGGATCTTTTGAAAGAGCAGCAAGCACTCTTAGTCTCTGAGTCATCCCTTTGATCTATCTAGCCATCGATCTATCTAGCAATCTTCCTTTCTTCCTTTCTTTCTTTTATATTTTGAGACAGGATTTTTATGGGTAGCCACTTAATGTACTGGAACCCTTTGATGTAAACCAGGCTGACCTTGAACTCAGAGATCCACCTGCTTCTGCCTTCCAAGTGCTGCTTTTTCTTTTTATTTCTAGATAAGAACCTAAATGTTTACCCTTTGTATATTGATATTTTGTAACTTCTTATCAATTTTTGTAGAAGCTCACTTCTGTGATTTTGCATCGTGTCAGAGTAGGTTTGGAGATTGAATTATTGAATAGATATTAAGATTAATGAACTCTTAAGGATGAAATAGATACATTTTTTATTGTAGGATGAAGATGAGCCTTTGAAGGAAGAAGAGAAATGTACGGTTTTGATTCAAAACTATTTATTCAAAGTCCATGTGTTGAAAGCGTAGTCCCAGTGAAGTGTTCATAGGTAGGAATTTGGGAGGTAACTGGAGCATGATCCAAAAATCAGTGTATTGATTCATCATTTGATGGCATTGATGAGACTGGTAGAATTTAGGAGGAAGGTATAATTTGAATGATTAGATTACTGGAGGCTGAGATGGTGAGGAGCATCTTGCCCTGCCCTCTTACTCTCCCTCTTAAGCTACCACAAGGAGAGCAGCTTTGCCTAAGCATGTCCTTCTGCTCTTATGTTCTTACTCACATCAGGACCACACAATGGAGCCATGCCTCACACCATTGATGAAGTGCAATACAAGCCCTATAATAGATTTTACTTTCAGTTTAAATGTTAGGTTTCGAAGACTGTGTATATTCTTCATTCATGTTACTCATTGGATGATTCTTTTATTTTCCTCTTTGGAATAGGCAGGGAATTTTCTATTAAGGTCTATTGCTATGCACTTAATTTAAGTTTGGACTTGGATAAGAATTATGCACACATTTCCTCAACATTGAATCAACAATGTATAAAAATATATTGAGAACCTAATGTTTGCTTTAAAGTCATGACTGCTCTTAAGATCAACAGTGATGCCATGTCTTGTTTCAGTTTTGATCCATCATTTAATTTGTTGCTACTGTGAAAATGCCCATTGTATATAGAGGAGACTCGAAGGGGAAAAAATGGGAAGTGTGTCCCTCCCATTCAAATATGTAAGCTTCATTGCCACCTAGCTTTTATTCAGTAAAATTAATTTTTTAATTTACTTATTCATTTGGAAATGTTTATTTAGTACTTAATAGCTAGACAACACTTGGTTTCTCACATACTAAATTAAATTTACCGATGCTTTCCCAGAGAGCCTGTTATTGATTCTCCGTTTCTGCAAATAGATTTTACCATCATCTTTTTTCACATTTCATAGGACTTGCTTAAACTGATACATTAATGTTCTCTCACAGATGTTTAGATAAATGTTTACTGTTAATTAAAGACTGAACTAAACAACACTCCAACCCCGTCCTTTATTTAGGCAAAAATATCAGCAAAATAAGTAGTTGTTACTAGGTCCTAATGTAGAGCATTCATGTATAGTTATAATTCCACGCATGCATAGTGGTAGATCATGCGTCAGTTGTTATTTTCAACAGCATGACTGTGGATGGTACCTTAACTAGTGCTACACTAACTTAGGATTAGAACAGAAGAGGATATTGGAAAGTGAAAAGTAGTACTGGAGAAAACATTTGAGATCTCTGCAGAAGAGAGGCAAAAGTCAGTGGGAGCTTGAAATATTGTTAGTGTTAGGGGTATAGTGTGCTTCTGTGTTCCACTTTACTGTTGAGGCATTTGATCACCACGCTAGGATACATTTCTTCTCCCCATTGGGTGCCATCTCATGTGACACCAACATGCTGCTCAGGGGAGACAAATCTCAGTCTATGATAGGGGCCCTAGCCCTTGTTTCTCTGAATGAGAAACAAGCACAGGCTGGGAGAGAGGCTGTGGTTCTCAAACTCCTGGGCACTTAGACACTGCTGGGAACCTCAAAGAGCTAAGAATAGGGGAGAGGAGATCCAGCTTACCACACAATGAGTGCCAGAGTGCCATGAGGCTCTGTATGACAAAGCCTGCCCTCCAAGTGGTCCTTGAGTGAGGAGATAGTCTTTGCTTGTCCAAACTGTTTATTCCTGGTGGAAAAGAATGCACAAGATTTACTCAGGATGGACCAGAGATTAAATATCTTCTGCAGGAAGAGATCATCGAAAGGGAAGTGTATTGGCTAAACCCTCAGGCCTATCTAGATACCTAATTTGCATGGAGACTTCTAAGCTCTACGCTACAAGACCGATTGTCATGGTTCTCTAAGTAGAATGTCATGGTCCTGTGCTCTAGGACAGGAACCTGGTTGTGAGTAGACTCAAAAGCCTACCGTTCTCAATTATGAGAATTGCCAGGGTTTCTTAATCTGTTCAACCTTACCAGTTTTTTTCTGTCTAGTGACATGGTTCCACTTGCCCCAAAGTACAGCAGCAACAAGGAAGCAGGCACACCATAGTGTAAATGAAGGGTCTGGCTGCCTACAGCCTAGACTTAATAACCTGCTGCCTGCTAGCTGTGTTAATAGTTATTCTCCATATCCTCAGATGCAAAACAGTTACTTATAATGATGTCAGTATTCATAATGTTCATTCCTATAAAGAGAGAGAGAGGATGAAAAACTCACATACACTTTTCATTTCATATAACAATAGAGACAACGGCCTAGAATGGAAGAGCCATTTAACAGCTTTTCCCAAATGGAAAATTGCCTAAGTACAAGGGATGGGAAGGGAAGGTCGTTCTTCAGAATGAGTAAACAGCAATAGTTTTAATTCTAGTTAACACTCAATTCCTGTTGAGCTTCATGACCAGCCATCAGAGTTTTAATTTCAACTTAAGTTATAGGAAGCAGAAATGGGGTGGGGTAGGGAGATAAACTTCAGCCAGGAACCAAAGTGTAAGGAGAAGAATCAACACAGATGGTTGCCAGTCCGGGGACAGTTGCTTCTTAAAGTTACAGTTTCAAGTTCTGAGCCTAATAGGTTGATGAACCTGCTTGGCAGTGGAAGGGAGTGGTGGCTGATTCAGTGAGCCTTTGCTCACTGGTAGCCACACCAGACTGTGGTGCCCACTTGCCCAGCTCAAAGGAGACGCATGGGGTCTTCATATTATGTGGATGAGGTTCATTACCTGGGTAACTTCAGTTTTAAATTATCCCATTCCTTCAAAAAGTCTTTATTGGCTAATGATGGAGGGAGAGCAGAAATCCACCTAATTGATTATCTTTGAAGTTTTCCTCTGTCTTCCAAAGTCATAGCATATATATATATATGTGTGTGTGTGTGTGTGTGTGTGTGTGTGTGTGTGTGTGTGTATGCATGTATGTATGTATGTATATATGATCTGCTTGACCTTACCAGCTTTTTCTGTCTGGTGACACAGTTCTACTTGTCCCAAAGTACAGCAGCAACATGGAAGCAGGCACACTATAGTGTGTGTATGATTGTGTGTGTGTGTTGGGGTGGGGGGGTGCGTGTGCATGCATGATTTTATTATTTGACCAGGCTGGTTAGAACTCTACACAACCCAGGCTGGCCTCGAGCTGACAATTCTCTCTCCTCAACCTCCTAAGTCTTCAGTGTTTGTATTGCAAGTGTATATACCACCAAATTCCCAACGTTTTCTTCTTTTGGCCTTAAATTTCAGTTATGGGAAGAATTCCATACAAGGATGGCCAGGTAGTGTTCTGAGAATCAAATCAAATCTGCCACAGTGATGGAAGGTATTCATAGTTTGTATTATAAATGAACTGAAGCATGCATTTTTTTAAAAAAAAATGCTTCTTGGAAACCATTTCTAGTCTCTGTGTTTAACTGGCTAACCTTTATTTGATTTTGGTCAGTGCCATTACTAGAATGATGATACATACATTTTGACCTCTTTCCTTCCATAATACCTAAAATTTTTCTCTCACTTTATCCTAGATTACATATATATTAAATTCGCATTGCTCTTTCTTCATAGGACCTATCATGAAATTACATATGTGAAATGCTCTACTTGGTCTATTTGCACACATGTAACAACCGAATGAGTAAGTAGGGATGACAGATAAGAATAGAGAGATAAGATAAAATGAAGGATGCCCAGTAAAATATAGTTTTGAGATGGGAGATACACAACTTCTCAGAAATGCATGCCAAATATTGCAGGGGACATGCTGGTACTACTTCTATATCTACCAAGCCTAGCACAGAGTGAGATCAGTAACAGTTTCTTTCCTAGGGACAGAGTTGAGACTTAGTAGATTTCATCTCTAGTGTATCACTGGGTCCTTTTCAAGTATTTTTCACTCAGTCAGTGAAGTTCTCTTCTCTGCTTTTAGCCAGAACATTCTCAAGAAGAGTGATATCATCTGGAACTATATATGTTACTTGTCTATGAAGCAAATATTATCCCACTCCTTCTGTTGATCTTTGTTCTGATTGATCCTGCCATGAAACAGAGATTTCAAGAGCTCTATCAACCTCAGTGTATTCATAGGACAGAAAGATATATTGATACTTATTGCTTTAAAAAATTTAGTACAAATATAAGCTTGAGTGAAACCTGGACAAACTGCATATTAATGAACTTATGAGAGATAAATTGAAAGTCTAGTGACAGCAGACTATTTAGACTATTATCTATTTGTATCCTGTATGTAGTTGATACCCATCATTTTCTAAGCATGTAGAGTAATGATAAAAATGTTATAAAGTCACATGTGGAAAATTGTTGCTGTGCTCAAATAGCTGATGGTCCACATGGTAGAGACAGAATTCAGGGCTGGTAACAAGGTCCTGGAAGACAAAGTAACACTACAACCATCCTGAGGGAG
This sequence comes from Grammomys surdaster, assembly GCF_004785775.1. NCBI lineage: Eukaryota > Metazoa > Chordata > Mammalia > Rodentia > Muridae > Grammomys > Grammomys surdaster. Next base: position 2,308,220 of record NW_021620473.1, on the reverse strand, counting down.
AAGGGATGAGAGCAAGGGTGCATATGCCACTTCATCCATCCATATCCATATCCATATCCATATCCATATCCATATATATATATATATATATATATATATATATATATATATATACTGGATACTTCAGTTCACAGTCTATCATTAATAGGCAAGAACTCAAGGCCAAAGCTTTAAGCAGAAACTGCAGAGTAATACTGATTAATGGCTTTGGTTCAGTCACTTATAGGGTTATCCCTAGATAGCATTATATATAGCACAGGATCCCCTGCTAGGGATGGTGTTGCCTACAATGGGCTGGGTGCTCCTACATTAATTAACAATGGGGACAATTTTTCACAAGCTTGTCTACAGACTAGTGTAATATGATACTTCACCAGTGAAGACTCTTTTCTTGGGTGATTCCAGGCTGTGTCAAATTGACAATTAATGTGAACTAGGAAAGTTTGCTTTCCTCAGTCTCTTCTCTATCTTACTGTTTTCAGACAGCCTTTAAATGACCCTATAAAATAGACTAACCAATGAGCTTTGGGGATCTACTTGTCTCCGCCTTTCCAGCATTAAAAATTGTACAGCATCACATCCAGATTATATATCAGTAATGGAGACCCGAACTTGTGTCTTAATGTACACATACTTAGCTCTTTATAGACTGAATCATATTCCTCATAAAACAAGCACCATATTTTTCAAGTATATTATGTATGAGGGGCTGGGAGGGAGAGAGAAAAAGAGGGTATAGTTTGACATGATTTTTTTCGTGTGTGTGTGTGTGTATGTTTGGATGGATGGATGGATGGATGACATAGTACATCTGTAGAGATCAGAAAACAATAGATTGGGAGTCATTTTTCTGCATCCACTTTTACACAAAAGGAATAGAAATCAATCAGGTCATCAAGCTTGTGTAGTAAGCTCTTTTGCACACTGAGTCATCTTGTTGCCCTGCCAACACCTAAAACATCTTGCAAGCAGGAAAAACAAACATTTTCCAACTCTTGAAAGCATGAAAAGATCTAACAATAGTTATATGTGTTAGAGAAAAAAATATTCATTGATTTATTCATTCAACTACGTATCTTGGGAAAGAGTGAAAAGGCTGTAGGTATAAGCAAAAGGCTAGATCAAAACTTTCATTCTGTAATGTAAGTAGGTAAAGAATTTGGAATCTGTCATTAAGGGGTAGGATTTTAGGCAGGAATGTGGGAACCGTGTTGAATCATTACAACATAATGTAAGTAAATAACAAGGAGATTTTAGGACTTTAGTTAGTCACATCGTTTTTGGTTTTGTTTCCTTCAGTAAAGCAAACATGAGGGATGGCCAAACTGAAACTATGGTGCTCACAGTTTTGGGTGTGTGTGCAGGGTAGATGTTCAGTGTTTAAGAGATTTCTCTTTCCCAGTTGCTCTCTTCCTTCATCATCAACCCCCACACACTGTACCCCTATCTCTTTGTCGTTTCTTTATTCTTCCTCATCTTGCCATTTTCAATCCTTTCTTGATTTTCTCCATATTCTTCCATGGACATCTAATTACTGGACACTTTGAAAATGTCCCCTGCTTATACAACATTTAATTTGTTCATTTAGAGGAAAGACTAACATTTGGACTTGTAAAGGCTATGAGAAGTTCATGGGCTCTCTATTGGGTACTTGTGAACTTCTTTACTTAGTAACCAAGGTAAAATAATAGTGTCTTTTTCAATGGTGGGCATACGAAGGAAGGCAAGAAATAGATATATTTTATATTATATATTTTAGCCTAACACATATGAATCTTCAGTATCTTGAAAGTTTGACTCCACCCCACAAATTTAGACCCTGAGGATAGATCATGACAGTGGGCTAGAAATCTGAACTAATGTTCAAAAGGTTGCTAATTCTGAAAGAATAGGTCATAGAAACTTGAATTAAATATTCCTTCTCCTTCTTTCTGTCAAAAGCCGCAAGCTATTGTAGAAAGAACAGATTACATTCAAAAGTCTCTTTTAACTATAAAGGGGATAACCCCAGAATTTCTTCTTCTCAAAATACAACTTCAGGCTGTCTCTGGAGCTTTGAAAAAAAATCAAAGATAAATTTTGGCTTGTAAGGGTGCACACATGACTTTGAATGCATATTCCCTTTTTCCAGTGGGTGGTTGGGAAATCCTCGCCTTTAAGACAGTGGAGAAATTCAGAAACAAAAGAATTAATAAGAATTAGCATTAAATAAATATTTGCAGGCCAAGCACTGTTACGATTACATCTTTACTGATTTTATCCTGTGAAGTCTCTGACCCTCCCCCAACCCCAAACCAGGTGTAGTATGGAATCACTAGTTTAAACAGATGTACAGAGTGGGAGGATGAAGGTACCCACCTATGAGTAACATGCCTGCACAGCAAAACCCAACCAGGGTTATCTCTGAAACTTCCTGATTCCTGGTGTGTTTGTAAACAAACAAACAAACTGATGAAATGGTCTATCCAAGGAGATCATAGAGTAAGTGTATTTGTGAAGCCATCACTGGAATTACTGAAGACATAGGGTTAGGGTGTGCAAACGCATGTCTATTCAGCTGGAGAGGCTAGGAAAGCACTAAAGATAAGTTGTAAACAACATGGCAATCACTTGATGGACAGGGAAATTTGCAGAAAACCGGATACTTTCCATCTACAAAGCCCATAATGTTTAACTGGGGGGAGTTGAGACTATTTTGACATTAAGAATGGTTTAGAAGTAACTAGATCACTCTGGAAACTTTGTCTTTCTTTTTTTCCAACCTAATATTTTTATGGATTATTTGAGAAATTTACATAATACACCTGATCACATTTACTTCCCGATCTTCATAGGTCCATTTCTTCTCTCTTGTGTCCCCACATTCCCCCACAAAGGAAGAAGAAAATACCAGGTCCACTTTGTGTTGCCCATACACTCACTGGAGCATGGTCAAAGTCCGAGTGCCCTGTCACTTAAAGAAAATGGAGTCCTTTTCCTCCCACCCCTGCCAGAAGCCATCAACTTCAGCATGCCTATCACAATTTTTACAAGTTCTCAATGGCTTCCTGTCTAGACTGTTTCTTTTTGTGGAGAGCGGTGAGAGTCAGGTGAGGTTGTCACAGAACCTTTCTATGTCCCTCATTCTCAACTATGTGTCTGTAGTCATCACTACCACTGCGAAAAAGCTCCCTTGCCTTTACAGTTAGCAGCCTTACTCTGTGTCCATTGGCTATTTGTTTTTATTCTCCAGGAAGTTATTGATTTTTAGTAGCCACTATAGTAAGAAGTGGGCTTATAAGGACATCGTAATCGAGTCTATGGAGGAGAAAAAGAACTTTGACTTGTAAAGCCTACTTCTTCCTACAATCAACGTACCACAGATGTCTTAGTTACTTTTCTATTGCCACGACAGAACATGATGACCGACCAAGGTAACTTATGAAAGAAAGCACTTAATGTGGGGCTTGTAGTTCTCGTGGCTTACAGTCCATTACCATCACGGCAAGGGTCATGGCAGCAGGGAGGCAGACAGGCAGGCAGGCAGGCATGGCACTGGAGCAGTAGCTGCAAGCTTGCATTTGATTCACAAGCACAAGGTACAGAGAGGGAAAGCTGGGAATGGCATGGGTACTTGGAAATATCAAAGTTCATCCACATTGATACATTTTCTAAAACAATGTCACATCTCCTAACCCTTCCCAAATAGTCTACCACCTAGAAACCAAGCATTCCAATATTTGAGCCCATAGGGAGCATTCTCAATCAAACCACCAGAGCAGCTAGTTACGAAGGTAGATAAAAAATAGAACTCATAACCCACCAATATATGCTATTTTTATATAGTACAGACTGTGTGTATACTACTTGGAAATAAACAATCAAAAGGAAATGGAAAATAACAAAATCTAAAAAGTAGCAGATAATAAATCATAAATATTTACCCTGAAATAAAAAAAAATAAGACGTTTATTTTTATTTTCTGTGTATGGCGTTTTGTTTTCATGTTTCTGTGCAACACATGCATACTGAGCAGTAGAAACCAGAAGTTGTTGAATCCCCTGGGACTGGAATTATAAACAGTTATGAACTGCCATGCGGGTTCTGAGAATTGAACCAGATCCTCAAGAACAGCCAGTGCTCTTAACTTCTTAGCCATCTCTCTAGCCCCATTTCACAAAAAGTGTATTGATTATTATTGTAGGCATGCATGAAGTGTAGGTATGAACACACATGTTATGCCATATCACTGGCAGTCACTGGAAAACTTTATTGAGAAAGTTATTTGCCTACACCTTTACATGGGCTCTAGGTATTAAATTCAGTTCAGCAGCCAACTTGAACATTTACATGGACCATAAAATAATTTTAAAAGTTTTACAAGTTAAATTTTAGTAATGCGCATTTAAAAGCCATTTCTCAAAATTCCGGGAAACTAAGTAATTGGTGTTTATTGAAATAAATAGTGTGAAATCTCGGCAGCAGATTTGCAACCTGCCTCAATGGTTTATGCTCCCGAATGAACAACACATACAGCTTTTATACTTTAATATGCCTTAAACAGCTTAATAGCTGGGCCACTGCCTAACCTCCATGAGATTAATCTGTGCCTCTGTGCCTTGTGCTTGTAAGTTATTACTTACTAATTCTAAGTTCTATCTTGGCTGCTCTGGATCCAGAGGGCTGCCCAACTGGGCCATGCTCTGGGTTGTGCTTTCCTGACTCCTTCACATGGAGGCCATGACACTCTGTCCAGCACTTTTCTCAGGCATGGTATCTCTTCTCTCTTCCATATTCTCCTGACATCCTGGTTCTTCTCATTCTCTCTCTCCTCCTGGTCCCAAACCTGAGAATTCTAAAATCACACCTCTTTCTGCCCTGTCCTGATGACAACTGACTGTTGTCCTCTTTATTTATCAGTCACAACCAACGGTGTGTGTGTGGGGGGGGGAGTGGGCAAGTTCCCAGAAGCTAAGTTCAGACATTCTCATACAAACCATTTTTTGGGAACATAATTAGCATTCATCATACAGCTACAGATGTCATAAACCAGCACAGGGAGATGCATTTCCCCTCACAAAGCTTCTATTCTGCTCAGAGGTTTGTGGTTTCCTTCAGTATCAGTCTCTAACTAAAGCATCATGCTATTAGCCTGTCTGGCATCCGCAAGTTCAAATCAAAATGGAGTCATGCATTTCCCCCCTCAATCTTTATAGTCTAGAAAGTTTGGAAATTATTTTAAAAACCAACAATTTCAGAAATATTTCTAGATTTAATGTACTCCTAAGAATGATTTCATCATTCAAATGTGATGGCTGATGATAGAAACTACCATATCATCAGAAGTGCATAAATATCATATGATGGTAGGATTTTCCATAAGCCTGAAAGTCACTAGAACCATGGAGTTATGCACGCACTACTCATGCCCGAGTCCAGGTTTTATATTTGAATATCCTTGTCATGATTGCCTTGACAAACAGATTTTTTTTTTTCTGATACTATCTAGATTTGAGTTTATGTTAGACCAAACTCAGTAGTTCAGGAGTCACCTGGGATTTCTTCAGTAAAATAACCCTGCAAACAGTAGATAATCATTTTCCTTGTACGGATATGCCACAAATGTCATCAAGGATTTAAACAAATAAAAGGCCCTAATCTCAGATCAGGGCAGGATGTTGTGAGGCTACTGAGGGATGTTGGGATGAGCCTTTCCTTTGAACATGTCTATATTTTTATCTTCACAAGCTACATGAAGCTGTCTTTCTTTAAAGCTTTTCATAAGAAGATATTTAAAACCTGTCCTGTCCAAATTCAAGGAAGACTTAAAACTTACATAAAGTAACTTACAGTAACCCTTTCTGCTTTATTCTGCAGTTAAAGTTCTGATGAGAAGCAGGGATACATTATCACCTATGGTCAGAGAGCAAAGCTGTGTCTTGAAGCTCATTAATTAATTACCTCCTCCCTTCCCTTTCATGTTTGAACAAAGCCAGTCCCTTCAACCTTCTCACAGCAGTCTTATTTGCTTGTCTCTCTGTGTAAATATTCCAGTCTCCTTGTAAGCAATTACATGCTGAGGATTTACTGACTGCCCCTCCTCTAAACATAACTGTTTATTTTTCTCAGTGCAGGAACATTTTGCTTTGGGGACTTCATGGATGGTATCGTGCTGCCAACGAGGAAGCTGGATCACCCCTTGAAATGATTTGAGTTTATGTTATCCCTTTGAAGTTTTCAAAACCTGAAGTCTGGTGCCCTGATCCAGGGTAAATTTGTCAGGCAAACAGTGAGGATAGGTGGCCAGCAAATTACTACTAATTAATATGTTATTTAACAAAGCAAGACTTTAGTTGAGCATAGGCATATCTGAAGCACATTGTTTGGAACTGATTTCCCATTTTGTGGGGTGAAAGATTTGGGTTATTCTGAGCTCTGTCTCACCTGATAGCTTGAACAGTTGTATTATGTAAACATTATTAGGAATTGTCATTATGCTAAGCAATATGTGTGATACTGTGAATAAGAACAATGTTTCCTTGTTTCAAAATACTCATGTGATATTGTAAGACAAATTGAAAGGACTATAGATTGAACCCTGTACTTTAGTTTGAATGGATTTTTGTGTGTGTAAGATTTACATGGCTAGATCACAAGATGAATAATCAAATTCCATTTATACTATTTAGTTTTTTCCCTTCCTTCCTTCCTTCCTTCCTTCCTTCCTGCCTTCCTGCCTTCCTGCCTTCCTGCCTTCCTGCCTTCCTGCCTTCCTGCCTTCCTGCCTTCCTTCCTTCCTTCCTTCCTTCCTTCCTTCCTTCCTTCCTTCCTCCCTTCCTCCCTTCCTCCCTTCCTCCCTGCCTGCCTGCCTGCCTTCCTGCCTTCCTGCCTGCCTTCCTGCCTGCCTTCCTGCCTTCCTGCCTTCCTGCCTTCCTGCCTTCCTGCCTTCCTGCTTCCTCCTTCTTCCTTCCTTCTTCCCTTGCTTTTTTGCTTTCTTCCTTTCTCCTTCTTTCCATTTCCAAATTAATATAGAGATATAAAGTTATTTTCACAAGCAGTTTTTACAATTGAAAAGCTAGGGTGAACTTTTAAAAGCGTCAGTCATCAGAGCCATAAAGATGGCTCAGCAGTTAAAAGCCCTGGCTACATTTCCAGAGGACGCTGCTTCAGTTCCTGGCACTCCCATGGTAGCTCATGACCGTTTACAACTCTACTTTCCACAGGATCTGTTGTCCTCTTTTGACTTTGGTCAGCAGAAATGCACAGGTAAACATACATACATGCAGACAAACCACTCATACACATACATTTAAATTAAACCAATCTTTAAGTGCTCTGATCATCAGGTTCCTCGTTGGCCGATCTAGAATACTCTAATACCAACTTCTCAAAGGTGAAGAGACCAAAGAAAATAATTTAGGCAAGCCTAGCCCTGTATGAAGAACTCAGTGAATTGCAATTATTGTTACATTAGTTAATAGATTTTTCAGAAGGCTAAATAAGAAAAAAAATATATAAAGTTACTTTTAACTATGTTTGGCACATTGAAAGTCCTAAATGCATGGGAGATATATTATTCTTTCTCTTGTTTTAAACCACATCCACTACCTCATTGATATTCATTATATTCACTAAGAATTCATGAGGTGATATTTTAGTATACATTAAGACTGAGGCTCACAGAAAATAAACTACTTGCTCAAGAACATACAAATTACCCTGTCTCCCAAACCCTTAAGAATGAGTATTGAATCAAGAGAATGCTGTATCTAATAATGAATAAAATGCAAACTCAGCTCCACTAATCCCACACTTGCTTTAGCTGACCAGACATCTTTGTGTCCTCACAGGGAGCAGGGCATGAATCCTTGCCTTTACAGTCCTTCATAGAGTTCCTGGACACCCATGGACAGGGACTTTGCTGGGGTTGGAGAGAGTCAGCAAAAATAAACACACTCTCTGCTTCCAGTGAACTGATTTAATTGCCCAGGGACTGTCCTCAAATTATAATGAGGATCCTGGACAAACCATCTTAATGACAATGGGATGTTTGGCCTGAATAAGAAATAACAGCATTACCAAGTTTGGGGAAAATGGGAATGGTTTAGTTTTAAGAAGTTACAAATATGGGGTCTCCCAGCTTGGAATCGTAGTGAAGGTGGAAGTATTAAGTGTCTCAGCAAAAAGAGAGTGAACAAGTATGTGAAGACTGGATGATGTTTTTTAAAAGCTGATAAAATCTTACAATGAGACTGGAGGAAGTCAGACTATAAAATTGTGAGTTTCCTGTTAACTATTTTCCTCTTCCAAGTGTTGAGAACCTACCTCTCATGGTTCTCAGTGTGGATCCATCTCACCAATGAAGTCATAAACCTCCAGGTGGTGGAATTACAGTTGATGTCCCTGGGAACTGAAGAGAAGAAAGAGGTCAGCAGTGGAGGGTGGGGTGTGATATTGAGGTAACTTTTATAAAAGGAGGAGGCAAGAAAGATTCTTCAATCTGTGTGAGGAATTAGCACAAAGGCTACCACATGTAAGCCAGAAGAGTGGCTTACCAGGAACCTGATAGGCAAGTACCTTGATGTTGGACTTCCAATTTCAATGTTGTCAGAAATAAACCTGCTGTTGATGATGGCTTGTGTATGTGTTTGGTCATATAAATTTGAGCAAACTACTATGCAAATAGCTTAAATTGTTGAGGATGTGATCAAATTTAGGTCTTATAGGGCTCAAATTTACTGTAAGAATAAAACTGTACTGGAAGGTATTTTATCTTTTAAGGAGGATATCTCCAGCGACTCTTGCATTTGACCTGAAGTAGAATTTTCATATAGAGAGAGTTATTTCGTCCAGGTCAAAATCTTTCTTCCATTCTTTGAGTTTTTGTGATCCCAATAATAGAACCAAAAGAAAGTTCATAATATGTTACCAATTCTTCATTAGCTAATCAGATATCTGACAGAATCATATTCCACACTTGTCTCAAAGAGCCTTAAGATACTCTATCTTTAACACTAACCATGAGTGTATTAATGACCTTCTGTTGATGTGATTAGACACGTGTCCAAGGTAACCCATACAAGAGTTGATTTGGGTTTAGGTTTTCAGAGCTAGAATCCATTGTGGTGGCAGAGCCATGGCAGTAGATGGTTAGATTCGGAGGCTGAGAAATAACATTCTCAACCACAGGGAGAAGGCAGAGAGAGTAAACTGTAAGTTGGACAAGGATATGACTACTATACCATGTCTATACCACTTAGTGAAGCACTTTCTCTAGCAAGGCTCTGCCTCCTAAAGGTTCCATAACCTCCTCAAACAGCACCATTATCTGGGAACCAGATATTAAAACATATACACTTAGGGGGATTTTTCCCATTTCAACCACTACAATATGTGGCTTCATTTGAATTGCTGGTCACATCCATTCACTTAGCCAAATATTTTTGAAAATCTATTCCATGTACAATTTGTAGGCAAGAAAAATTTTTATTAAAGAATTTCTTCTTTTACAGACTTACAAATTTGATAGAATAAGTACACAATAGCTTTAAAAAATTAAGATAAATTTGAGATTAGAAATATATCTCATCTTTATTCTCCTGTATTCAATAAGCATTACAATTGTTTCATGGTATAAGAAATGCTCAATCCAAACTTTCCCTGCTCACCATAGAGTCACTGTATATTTATTTGAATAAACAAATATGGATCCTCACTCTTCAAATCTTTATTTGTTCCTCATTTAATGGTGATCTAGTAACTCTTCATGTCACTAACTGTTCTAGTGACTTTCTATTGCTGGGATAAAACCCTGGCCAAAACTTTTAGGAGGCAAAGGCTTTATTTTGCTTCTACAGAAGAAACCATGTGGGCAGCTACTGTGAGGATGTGTTCAGGACTGCAGGGAAGGTTGCAGGCCTTGTCGAAGGAGAAATATTCTTTCTCCAAAGTGATAAGGAAGCTGGATATTAGAAGAGGACAAATATGGAGGAGTGTGATTCCTATCACCATTTCTTTAGGGGTATCACTTCTTATCCCTAACATGGGCCACAAAACATTTCTTTGTATTGAAATATTTGAAAAATAGAAATCAATTATTCCAAAGTGACACTTTAAAAAAACAAAATAATAAATATATCTCATTGCGATTTGGTGCTGTGAGTACCAAAGATGAAGTATTTTATATAATAACCCTTAAGACATTTAAGAAAGGGCTGAGGAGAAGGCTCTGAGAGTAGAATTCTTGTCATTTAAACATGAGGTTATATCACCAACATCATGTAAGAAGTTGGACATGGTAATACTTATTGTAATGCTAGGTCTGTGGGGTAGACAAAGGTCTTGCTGGCTAGTTTGTCTAGTGCAATGGTTCTCAACTTGTGGGCCACGATACCTTGGGGGCAAATGACCCTTTCACTGGGGTTGCCTAAGGCTATTAGAAAAATATAGAGATTTCATTATGAATCATAACAGTAGCCAACTTAGAGTTATGAAGTAACAAGAAAAAATGATTTTATAGTTGGGGATCACCACAACATAAGGAACAACATGAGTGTCACAGCATTAGGGAGGTTGAGAACCACTGGTCCAGTGGGATCAGTTAACTCTAGGTTCAGTGACAGATCTTGTCTCAAAATATAAGATGAATAATGATTGAAGAAAACAGAAATGAAGATGTCTGGTTTCCAAATGTACAGGTAAACATGTATGTGTGTACCTGTACAGACAGATAGGCACACGCACATGCACGTGCATGTCCAAAACACTCTAATGAGACATTGGAGATAGTATCTGCGATTATAAGAGTAAAAAAAAAAATGAACTAAAAGAATCTAAGCTCTATTCTTGCATAGATAGAAAAATGGAATTTGCTAGAAATGATGATAGAACAGCTTGTTGCGGGGACAGTTTGAAGTTTGTTATTTGTATGGCCTGTTAGGAATTAAGGCAGGTATTTTTAATTGGTGTTATATCTATTAATTTAGAGTTCAAAGAGGAAATTCCCATTGGAGACCTTGTACTCATCAACCTTGTAAACAGCTGAGGTCAAGGGAAGGTGAATGAGGTCAAGGGAAGTGAATGAGTCTTAAGTCTGAGAAATGATCCATTCAGAAAATGTTTTTTTTAAAATAGGCAGATGTAAGAGACTATAGAGAAACAGAGAAGGTGATGTTTTTATATTTATAATAGTATAATGAAGGATAGATGTCTTTTGCTTTAAAATCTTACAGGGAACTTGCAAGCCAGGAAAGATAATCCAAGGTTAGCATAATGGTGAAGGAAGATGGGGGTGAAGGGCTACTGTACTGTGGCTGTCTTTTGCTTTAAAATCTTACAGGAAACTTGAAAGCCAGGAAAAATAATCCAAGGTTAGCATAATGGTGAAGGAAGATGGAGGTGAAGGGCTACTGTACTGTGGCTTCAGAAATGTATCATATAGTAGATTTATTTCTTTCTGTGGTTTTGTGACATCAATTATTCTGAAAACTCTTCAGTAGCTCTCACAAGAATTATTGTATACCTCCAGAGTGAAACAATTAAATATTCAAAGGGGCTCTGGTGGATATATGCATTTTTTACCTTTCTCTTATCTATGCCACTCACCCAATTAGTTATGACTCTCTGCAAGAAAGCACTCAGACTGTATGTATCTCTGAGATAAGGAATGTCCATTATGCTTTTACTTTAGCTTACAATGCAAAAGATGCTCATTATGATAAAAAAAGATGAAGTTTTAGGTGTACAATGCTTTTGCCATAGTTCTGATACCAAAATCGAGCACATTGAGGTATGGCTATGAATCCCAAAATGTTCAAGGACAAGAGCCAAGGATGTGGCGTCTAATCATAGGTAAAAGTCTTCTTCCTATATTAGCTGTAAGGAAGAACTCCAATAGATTGTGAAAAAGAATACCTGCTTCTTTACTTTCAAGATTACATTATCAATGATCTCAGAAGGAGCACATGAGGGTTGGCATCAAATCACTGTGTTCTCAATGGACTCCATCATCTGTCCTGACTCAGATGTAGTTGCTTTGATTTGGGGAATAAAGTAGTTGATTCACAGACAAAATCATGTTCTAACTCTAAGGTTGGGTAGATTTCTTGGTCAACAAGTGCTCTTATTTCCTACTCAGTTAAGGAGGATCAAAAAGCACAGTGAAAGGCTTCACTTAAGAAGTGGATTGTTGAACGACAACCTCAGAAACAGACTGGAAACTTTAATCAAGTAACCTGGAAAGGTAGAGAAATGATAAGAACCACATTGACTACACAGTGTTCTCTGAGTTCTACCTTACCATGTCATGCCCCAAAAAGGTAAGGAGCTTCTGTGTGTCATCTTTTGTCCCCTTCAAGATTCCCCATGGTCTCGTGTGCTACTCAATAGAAAGAGCCAAAGGATACAAACACTAAGTACAAAGGTTCATTTGGAAATTATAGTGTTGATCTTACTTTGCATAACAATAAAATAGAAATCTGAGGTAACATGGGGATATGGAACTGGTCAGAGAATAGTACTAAAGAAAACCTTTTTCAATAATCATGGCCATAGTTTGTTGTAACATGTCATGTTCTGGGTTACTGTCTTTCAAGCCAAGAACCCCACTATCTTAGAGAATTTGGCTTTGGCCCTTTTCAAAAGATCGTGCCAGCAGGTCTAGTTGATGGTTTACACCCTGAAATCGAAGAACAGGACAGAGGATTCTTTTCTGTGTATCCAGATGCTCTCTACTATCCATCAGTGCTGAATATGGTCTGGGGTCAGGCTAGAGTATTAGAGTTTGAGAAAAACAGATCAGGGGCTTCATGAATGCAGCCACTAGGGCAGTCTCCATGCAGACTTGGGTAAAGATTTTTAGGTGATAACAGTTAGGTGAGAAATCCCTACACCCCTGTAAGCAAACCCTAACTTAAATTAGGCTCTACAAGGAAGCCTAATAAATTCACTGGTTCCTCAAAGTAAACTCTGTCAGAATTCTGCTACAGTTTTTCCTTGGAACCTTGGAAAAGAAAGTAGATACTGCTTTACATATCCCCCATGGAAGGAATTTTATTAATATTGTCTCAGTTTTGGGACTGTGGCTTAGGGGATCTCTATAGACTGGGGCTCTAGAGCCATTATTGTTGAAGAATGTCTGCTATTTTATTTCATTCTTAGGTATTTACTTTAAGCAAAGGACCCATCCTCTTTGTCTAAGCTTCTGTAGCTCTCTCAGCATTACCAAGCAACTTAAAAGAATACAGAATTTTTTTTTCATTTTTTAGAATCACATAGCGCTTGGAATAATACATGAATTATAAATGGGGGAGGGAGGTCAAAAAGCTCCTCAAAAAGGTATCTGAGACCAAAATACACAATCATGTGAACTAGAATATTATTTACAGAGTATCACTGGGGTAAACATCACAGAAAGAGAGACCATGGGACACACCACTGAAGTGGCTGACACTAATTCACCTGAGACTCATCACAGTTAAGAAAGTCAGGGCCTTGGCTGAACTAGAAGGAAGAGTAGAGAGGTGGGAGCTAATCAGTCCTTTAGCTTGTAAGCAGTGTATGGCTAGTCCATCATCTCAGAGAAAGAGGAATCTTTCCTGAAAATGATATAATAATCTTCTTTTTATTGGATTAAATTTGCACACAATTCTTACACACATGGAAGCCTATATGCGTTGCTAAAACATTACATTTTCTCATGCGAAGCATTATGTAGATATAGTAAGAATGTTTTAGTAACAGTTTTTGACTCATCTGCTCTTGGTTAGCTAAAATATTTTCACTATCAACTCAGTAAATCTGTAAAGTATCTTCAAACAGGGGCCAAGGGTGTCACCATCATTCTGCAGCTCTAATCACAGAAAAATAAATCATGGCATCTAAGGTCACACAGAGGCCAGATCCAAGCTTTCTTTAATCTCAATTTAAAAACCATGAATATTGTTACTGTTATTAACCAGCATTTATTTTCTCCTTTTCTTTTCAAAAGGCTGCCTTTTGGAAGACTGATTATTTTGTTTACTGTTCTCAGAAGACACCACCAAAAAGTTCCAGATCTCCTAAGTTTGATGAAGTTGCAGATAAAAATCAACATGAAATCCATTGATTTATGTATACTAACTACCAGATAACAGGAAAAAAAATTTCTTGTTAAAACTTTGTTGTGATAGTATCAAGAAACATGAAAGGCTTAGGATTAAATTTAGCAAAGCAGGTGAAAGGTCAGTTTGCTAAAAGTAAGGCAGTAGTGAAACCAACTGAAGGAGACACAGATTAATGAAGAGATAACCAGTAAGAATTAAGGCTCCCAAAATGTACAGTAAACAAAGCTGTCAACAATTTTAACACAATCTCTCATCACATTTTCAGTGAGCATGAAATGGAGATCCTATAACTTGTTTAGGGCCGTAGATACCCCAATAGACAGAGAGCTCATGAGACAGAAAACAGAGAAGGGTATGTCATGTTCTCCCATTACAAATTATATTTTAAAGGTCTGCTAGCAGAAAAAGTATGATATTGACATTAAAGCAAACAAACGAATGAATGAATGAATGAATGAATGAATGAATGAATGAATGAATGAATCACTGTATGTTTGGGCTGGAGAGATGGCTCACTGGTGAGGAGCACTGGCTGCTCTTCCAGAGGGCCCAGATTCAATTCCCAGCACCCACATGGCAGCTCACAACTGTCTGTAGCTGTAGTTGCAGGGAATCCGGCACCTTTCAACATACAGTCAGACAAAACATCAAAGCACATTTAGAAACTTAAACAACAACAAAACACTGCATGTAGCACAGAACATAAAGGAATATGTTCCTGAATATAAATGTGCTAACATTTGATGAGAAGAAGAAGAAAGAATAAACTCTTCAATAAATATTATCAGGAAAAACCAGTAGAGTATTGACAAGCACATTTAAGAATGCAAGCACATACTACAGAAAACATGCACAAGAATATTAGACATGGGTTAAAGACTTAATGGATTAAAAGGGGTTAAAGGCTTGAAACTTTCAAATTCCAGAAGGAATACATAGGATTATTTATTTATTCTTGACCTTGACCTTGTCAATGATATACTTGCTATGAACCAAGACACAGACGAGAAAAACAGAAATAAACAACTGATATTGCATTATCGAATAAAAGAAATATAAAATAAAGGGGCAGCGTACAGATTGGTGGAAGAAATTTTCAAAGCATCTATTGATAGGGGTTGAACATCTTACCCACATAATGGAATCACATAATACCAAAAGGAAAAACTGGACAAAGGACCCAAATAGATATGTTCCAAGGAAAATGACCATCAAGTAGATATGATCATGTCCTCATCATCACTGATCACCAGGGAGACATGTTACAAACCACGTGAGATAAATTCATACTAGTTATACAAAATGACTATTATAAAAAAAAAAAGACGCGATAATAGGTGTTGCTGAGGGTATGAGAGAAAGAGATCCTTTGTAGGTCAGTGAGATATGTAAGTTTCTGCAGCTATTATAAAATTAGTATAAACATTAACATTAGAAATAGACCTGCTGTACATGCTTAGGCCTCATGTATAAACCTGTCATCGTTATACCCATAGATCAATGCATCTCTCAGTGTATGTCAGAGAAGATTCTGTTTGCTGTAGTTGATGATCAAAAGAAAGACCAGTGACTGGCTGAAATGAAGAGAGAGTGTGGAATGTGCAGCCACAAATGAAACATGAGTAATAAACCCCCTCCCTCCTTCCCAAGGCTCAGGGATCAGTGCAGAAGAGGGGGCAGAAAGACTTAAGAGCCAGAGGTGCTGAATGACAAGATAGAAATAGCACCTTACAGATACTGCACAGCAATAAGCAGCACATATGAGCTTACATCAGGTGTGACCACATACACAACTCCCTTGCAAACTCAAGGCAGATCAAATCCCAGCTCTGATAAAAGAGTGGGTTAAAAGTCCTATCCATAGCTAAGGAGATATTGGCTATCGACAGCCACTACGAAAAGGACAGTCAGTTGACTTTAAGAGTGTTGGCACTGGTGGGTAGAAGTACACACATTCATGAATATACGAGTAACAAAATTTGGACTTGGTGAAAGGAAGAAAAAAAATAATATCAAGTTGAGTAAGTTAAGTAGGAAGGTAGAGATGGATCTAGGTGCAGCTGGGGAGGGGGAAATATAGTCAAAACTCATTGTACAAAATTCTTAAAGATCTAATAAAATATTATTAAAATATAAAATATAGGCTTTCTGTATAATATACCAATCTCACCTCCAAATCTATATCCAAATGAGACAAAAATCAGTATCTCAGTGATATCTGAAGCCATATATTCATCTCAACATGGTCATAACATAAAGAGAGTCTCTTATAAGCATCACTTGTCAATAAAAAGCTGATGGCCAATGAGCTGAGATAGGAAATAGGAGGTGAGACACTGTCAGGAAGAGAGGGGATTCTGGGCAATAGTGAAAGTATAAACGAGAGATTCAAGAGACTGCAGAGGATGGACTAAGGAGACAACTGTAAACCAGGGGTAGCTGAAAGAGGAAGCTGGGACGTTTGGAGATTTGAGGGAGATGCTCAGGAGATACTAAGAAAGAAGCGGGTCAGGACTGAAGAGTGGTAAGTAACCAAGTAGTAGACATACAATAGTTGAAAAGGTTAAATTAGTTATCAGCTAGTCAGGAAATAACCCAATGTTAAATGTGCTATGGCCAACACATTTAAAAATAAATAGTCTCAGAGTCATTGCTGGTGTTGAGAACTAAGTAGCCAGGAAGAAAAAAAATATTTATGATTTTTACATCATAAGATGCAAGATAGAGAAATGGCCTAAGTGCCCATTGTGGGTGAATGGGTGGCGGTCACTTGTGAGAAAGTAAAGGATGCAGGTCACAATGTGTTTAGTGTGCAATGCCAGAAGGAGAATGCACATGCTGCATGGACTCACATCTGGAACCAGTCAGATCAGACTCATGAAAGCTGAGCTCAGAACTTTGGAAAAAAGGAAAGAGAGTTGTTCAAAAGAAAGAGTTTTCTCGTTAGACAGTGAGGAGATTATGTAAATCTAAAGTACTTCAAGGTTGCTGAGGGTGAGTCCTATGTTATATAATTGAGATTTTATTAGTCGTGTTTTACCTTTTCATATTCTTTTGAAAACAGGGGTCTCACTATGTAGCCTAGCATGGCCACTCACTCACAGTAATTTTCTTGGGTCACCCTGTTGAGGAGCTTGGGTTACAGCACCTGTCACCTAGGATCTGTAGTACACACTGAGAAATGTACAGTCTCATACAATGCAGATAACGTAGCCATATCATCTTATGTGAATATATATTATAGTATATAATATCATAGATATTGCATATATCCGTAAATAATAGTTCACCATTCTATTTTTTTACAATGCACCTTCATATGTCACTCAGATTTCTGTGTGCTTAAACTAAATGTCCCTAGTTGTGATTGTCAGATTTACCTAAAATGTGTGTACGGAAACATCTGCAGTTGTACCAGAGGCTTTGCTTTGGAATCAGAAGCAAATCTGAATCAGAAGCTTTATTAGTATGAAGTCTTGAAAGAGGCTTGGAGCCTAGGTTCTCTTGTTCGTAATGAGAGATAGCATCTCTACTACAGAGGTGTAAGGGGGCTGTTAAGTAGCTTATGGGAAGAGATATCCTCAGTGATCTTTAGTGTTTTCCACTGCTCACACCTTATATCAGCCATCGCCCTGTGCAGGAGCTGCTTATGATGACTCTTCCCCCATGGAGTAGTGGTTCGATGTCAGCAAGATGAAGGATTTACTTTCTTTTGCACATGAACAAGGGTGGATGATGTGGCTCTAACTCTCAGGCACAGAATGAGGCACCAAAAGCCTGGTTAGCACTCCCAAACACCAATACCCCAGACCCAAGAGCTAGTCATGTCACAGGCACCACTCAGAGCTGGGAAGACCAATGTGGTCCTTCTCAGAGTATATGTATTCCTATATCTGAGATGACTCTTTGTTTCCAAGCTAAAGACTGTACAACGACTTGTTTTACACCATCTAGCATCTTACATCTTGAAAGAGGCTGCGTGTTGAATTTCCTTCAGAAAAAAAAAATAAAGATAACCTAATTCCTACAGAGAAAAACACTTAAAAATGAATTTGCTTACAAGAGATTTAAAATATGTACCCCATGTGCTCACTATGCGGGGAGATTAGGTACAAATGATTTTATTATTATTATTATTATCACAAATCCTCTAGTGAAAATATGGAGTCACTCACTCTCTTGGAGATGTAAACTGTGGGTATTAAGGAGAATGGGTTGAGTCTGAGTCCTGCACTGAGGGGAAGGTGAGCAACACCTCCCACTTGAGTCCAAACTTGGAGATTTATTATTTCAGTTACACAATTCTTAGCTCCCAACTGAACACTGTTGGTTAAAAGGCATCTATTCTTCTCACCTGCCAAGTTTACATTTTGATCTAGATTTTAATTGGATTTTTAGAAGTTTCAATTTTACCTCAGACATTTGAGTCAAAGTACTTTTCTCTCTTCATTTATTTGGAATAGGTCTTCAGGGCTTCCTCACCACACAATGTAATTGCAATATAGCAGCCACAGGTAGTCCATGTGCAGTTGTACCAGATAAATAGCTGCTCCATGATTCCTGCAAGATATCCCCATTAGTCAGATGTTGATTTCCCTAATATAAGAGGGATTTTGTACTTGGGTTGTCAACTGTAATTAAAGGTTATGCATTTCAGAATGATGGACAGCCTGAGGAGAGAAATGTTCCTATGTTTAATCAGAAGTCAGTATAGCCCAATCGTTATGGGCACTTAGCATATATAGCCTTGCTCGATATTTTAAGCTAAATGCCATTATCATAATGTCATATTTGCAAGGTGTGTGTGTGTGTGTGTGTGTGTGTGTGTGTGTGTGTGTGTGTATGCCTCAAATTTACTATGTATCTTAGGATGAACTTTGACCTCTGAACCCCTAGCCACACCTCCTGACTTCTGGGCTTAGAGGGGCATGTCAGTGTATACAGTTTATACAGCACAATGATAAAATTGGGGCTTCATGTGGACCAAGCAACCCCTGTATCAACTGAGCTGTATGCAACCTCTACATGATTAAATATCAAATTCAAAGGGTGAGTTTATTTTCCAGGATTTGAACCTATTTATCCTAAATTTTAAACTGGTTAGCCTATCTCAAAAGTTCTGTTCTTACTGCTACACCAGAGTAAAGCTTGGTCTGATGATTTTTGGTTAATGGATGTGTTTACTACCTCAGCAATAGCTTAAAATAGCTGGAATGGGCATCAGTTTTCCATAGCCTCTAGAAGGCATGAATTGGACCACAGTGTGGTCAGTACTGACTGAGTTGATGAGCAGGGAGTTTCAGTCTTCCTGTTGCTCACAGACTTTGACAGATCTCGATGCCATACCTTCCTCTCCTCATCCCATGAGAAAGTGCAACCTTTTGTCTCTATGAACTTGCCCATTGCAGTTTTCCCCCTAGAAGTGTATTAAGCATGACCTGTGGGCTTCTGTGAGTCACTTCATTCACTCAGAATGTCTTGACGTTTCCTCTGTGTAACAGTAAATGCTGACAATCGCTCTTTTGCATTTGTGGATAGTATTCTTATACTTTTTCTTATTCATTATCAGTGAGTGGATAGTTACTAGGGGGGGGGAGGAAGCACAAGATACAAAATCTGTGCATTAACTGAAAGATTCATCCACCTTTTCAAAAGGAAAAAAGATGGCAAAGCTTGTGTCTTATAATTGATTAGATGGAGTCATTACCAAAAATGTCTGCATTTAGCTGTATCCTTTCATGAATTACTTTACAAAATTTAATCAGAGTCTGATATGGTCATTTGCTGTCTTATGTTTCTTGGTTGAACTAAAAAGTTATCTTTATTTAATATTAATATAAAAATAATTAGGGAAGTAAAACATGGAAATAAATAAGCCTGGTTTCTGTTGCTCATCACTTATTCATTAAGTCTTGGAACTCTTAATGTGTCCTTTCTAGATGTCAGAAAGCTGCTGAATGAGTAAGGGTTCTTGCTGTCATCTGTAAGGCACGCTACCTGAGACTGTGCATCCAGGACAAATAGACCCTCAGAATAGAATCATCAGAGCCAGCACCATTCTGAAAACAGTCCAGATGTCCATCAACAATGCCATGAAAAAATAAAACGTGCTATGTCCATACAGTATCTCACTCAAATGAAAAGTAACAAGCACATTAAGGTATGAGGCCTGTGCAGTGTGGAAAGAAAGTATGGTGAATATGCTAAATAAAGACAGAAAAAAAGAGACACAATCTGCATTGCCCCATTTACATTAACTTCTGGAAGATGTCACATAAAGTGACACACCACTAATCAATGGCTAATTGGTCTGGACAAGAGAA
Source organism: Grammomys surdaster (assembly GCF_004785775.1). NCBI lineage: Eukaryota > Metazoa > Chordata > Mammalia > Rodentia > Muridae > Grammomys > Grammomys surdaster. The sequence continues at coordinate 2,287,816 of NW_021620473.1, read as the reverse complement.
ATCAAGATGGAGAGAAAACCACCTGTGAAAATGATTACTGTTTCTATCTTGATTATGGCCACTGTTTCAGGAGAGTATATACATGTTAAATTTTTAAGCATTCACATGCACATGTACTGTACTGTATTACAATTTCATCTCAAGAAAGTTGATGTAAGCATGTCATGGCTGTTAATGACCTTTGTCTAGAAAACATAAAATAAAGTATAAGCACTAGAAATAATAATAAAAAGCACTCAGCAACTCTAATAGTGTGTTTAGTATTAGGTATCAAGGTTCCATTCTAGTGGCTATGAGGACAAAACTATTCTAGTTCTATGTAGTGTCTTTTTTGGGGTCACCTGGTAGTAGCTAGAACTTATATTTGGACCTGAACTTTCAGCCATAACTGGTCAAAAAACACATATGCATTGAAGGAATTCCTACATGGGGAGGGTGGACTGTGACTCAATAATCAGGTCTGCTTACTGTCCTGAAGAGGGAAAGCTACCAAGCTCATCCAAGCTGAGAACAGTCCTAGTGTGACAGTATGACTGGACAATATGTGAGCCCTCTGGTGTAGGAACCACTCAGTTGATGCTGATCCTTTGTGGACAGCCTGAAGCTGCAAGGTGTCTATTGAAATTCCCATTGTCAAAAAATTCTCACAAAGCAAACAAAAGAGTAAATACTAGTTCCAAATTCTATAGTTTGATCTGTTTTGAGCTGCATAATGGCGAACATAATATTCCAGAGCAGAGAGTTTGTAAAAACCAGAGGGTTTTATCAGACATATGAAAATGCAAATGACGCTAAAGACACAGCACTGAAAACCATGCTGCTTATGGGGCAGAATCTGAACAGCAGCTGTCAGTTATGTTGGATGTACTGACTCTGATCAGCTACAGTTTCCCAGTCACCTGTCATTTGTTAACAATATAGCAAAAGCAATAGATCTGGCCCATTATAAAAATAATTGGTGTCTGGGTATTGGACACAACAGGAGATCCAGTCTATTGTAAGACATCTGCTTCCGGAATAAGGGCATCTAATTCAGAACCTTCTCTCTCATTTTTCATTCATTCAGTGGCTGTGTGTTGGTAGAATCCTGTCTCTGACATTTCAGTATCTAAAGCTCATGCTGCCTTCATAACCTTAATTCTATTTTAGAATTACATTAATTTAAAGCCATGTCTCATAGCCTCTCATTTCGCTCTCCTTCAATGCTGTTTTTCATACACCCCCCTCCAATCATCTTAGTTTGCATCATACCTAGCTGTGAGCCCATTCCACTGGGAAGAAGCATTGGCCCTATAATACTATCTTGTATGAGTCCATTGCTGTTCCCCAGGCAACAGTACCTCTGAGAGTTTCGACTTAATTATGTCATGTCCAGCATTGTGTGAGCTTGGCAAAGCTAAGCAGAAATCTGTACTATGCAGTGGAGGTCAGGGTGTTCAATGTGCCCACATGCATCTTGCAGAGAGTAATTTTCTCTCATTGCTGGATCTGAGTCTTCTAATTGTATCTCACTGATGGGAATAAAATATGCTTCCTCTTACAACTGGCTCCAAAGGGAATTAAAAATAAAACTCACATCAGGCAAAAAGATACTAAGAACGGAAACTATTATCCAGGATTTCTGAAGCCTTTGGTTTTGGTTTCCATTTGTTTTGGTAATTGTAAGGTGGAACAGATGGTGACTGTCTCATTGAGTATGTTATGTCCATTGTTGCAGACCATGTTCTTTGCAAGAAAGGATGCATTAGGCGACACCAATGCTTTCTGAAACACGTGGAGCTCAATGGGATGGATAATTATGCAGAGGATGGGTGGGGCTGACATAGACTCACCTGCGGGACAATAGTTCTGACAGCTGTTGCAATCCAGATGAGGAAAAGTGCACCATAAAAGTGGTGAGCTGTGTTTGACTAGATTTTTAATAACAAGGAAAAAAAATCCCAGGAAGTTCTTCCATAAAGCTAATATCTTCCTATTTCTAGCTCTGCCTGAGGACCAAGAAAACAATGCATAAAATATGTGCATGTTATGTAATTTGCAAGGAGGAAGTTAAACCATAGATCTCACAAAAGATGAGAGTGTCTTTGACCGCTGTCAGTGTCAGGCAGGATGTAGCTGCTGAGACAACCCAGCTTTATAGCCTATCACCTGGCTGTAACACTCCTCTTCAATTATTTCAGTGAGGACTGTAACTTATAAATGAAAGTGGCATAACAAACCAAATGCCTCACAGAAGTGGAAACCAAGGCATGATACATATTGTCTTTGTGCCTCTCCCTCATAATGAGAGTCTCAGAGAGATGTCAGCACTTTTGAGTTCTACTTGGTGATATGGCATCTTTTCAATGTATGTGTTTTAAATTTGCAACAGTCAAGCAGTTGTTTCTTTATTTCTAGGCATTTGGCATTAAATTGGAATGAGCAGAAAAAGGAGAGAGGTGGAAGCAAGATTTACACTCAGGAAACACTGCCATTTTAGTGGGGTGGGGTGGGGACATTATGAGCTGGGATGATGTAATGCAGTTGCAGAGCACTTGCCAGTGTGTGAAGTCCTGACTTCAATCTGAGCAGCAGAGAGGGGGATAGAAAGGAGGAAGGGACATAGGGAAGATGAGGAAAAAGGAAAGAGGGAGGTGTGGAAAAGAGGGAAAGTGGGAGGGAGAGAGAGGCTAGAGAAAGAGAGGGAGAGAGAGAGAAAAGGAAAGAAAGAGAGAAGGAGAGATAAAGAAATATACTGTTTAAAAAGCCACTGCAAAAGAGATATCTCTACCAATTGCTTCACTGAGTATACATTTTATTAAATATAAATTATTCTGAACAATATTTTGATACTAGACTCATAGCTTGTTCCCATGTAACTCCCATGTGTAGCAGATGGTCCCTGCACTTGGCATTCTCATCAGAGTTAGAAAGTTCCTGATACAAGAAACAGAAGAGACCCAGCATACTTAGGCTCATGATGTCAAAGCTAAAATACTGGCCTCAGCCCATGTATGTGGACAGAAAGTCTTGGTAGCTGGAAATGAATGGGAGAGGAGGTTGTTCATGTCTAGGCTCACAGGAAATATCAGACACAAAGGGGATCAGCTCCCCCTCTCCCTCCCCCAGTGACATCACTCCAAGGACTTACTTCCTCCACCAAAATTTTTCAGAACTTCACAAACTTGTGTCATTGGCTGGGAAACCATATCCAAATTCCCTATAAAAAGTTAATGTGTATATATTATAAAATAGTCTATGATTATCAGATAGAAGTAAGTTCCCAAACAGAAAAAAACAACAAGCTATATAATAAAGACAGATTTGTTCACATGAACATTTTTTCCTATTTTTCTTGTTTTGCTTTGTGCAAAATTCTCAAAAACATTTAAAAATTACCAAAAGGTGCACTTTTGTGAACTTCTTTTTCTCATCAGGTTATAACCTACACTTTGTAGATGAACGTTAAAATTGTTCCATAATACCAACGCTATCAAACATTCAATGCTATCAAAATATTAAGTGTCCTTAATAGTTTTGAACATTCAGAGTGTATCTAAATGTTGGGATAATACAAACACTCAGATGGAAAAAGCTGCACATAGAATCATTTTATATTAAATTATTTATGGAGGAAACTTTTCCAATATAGACTGGAAATTGATAAGAGTTGTGCCATTCATTTGCCATTAACCATTTATGAAAGCGGCAATGGATATTACAAGGCTTTTAAATGTTTGCTAATTTTATGGGCAAAATAGGAATCTCATTTTAATTTGTGTTTCTTGGATTATGAGGAGGCTAAATACTTTTTGTTTGTTGTTCTAGTTCCACTTCATGGATTGTCCAGGCCATTTACGGACTTGTAATTACAGGCTTTCATTCCGTCCTTTCATGCAGGTCCTCCACCATGATGCTCCACACACACACTTGATTGCTTTCCATTTTTAATTTGTTTTGCTCATTTTTACTTTGGTCTTTTTTCAGAGAAGAGTTTTAGCTTGTGTGTGGATACATTTTAGTCTTTCCTACCTCTGTATGCAGTGCTTCTTCAGCTTAGAGAGCCTCTAACCATACCTATTTTCAGAAGCTTAGAAGTTAGAAAAAAAATAGGTTATATTCTTGCACACCTAAACCTTCAATGCAGCCATGTAGTGTTTTCTATAATAAGCTGTGGAAATTAAAATTGATTAATTCTTCTGAAAATTTTAAGCTAGTATTTTGTAGTCACTAGCTACTAAATATGGTCTTTTGCCACTACACAAAAATGCTTTTATTACACACAGACATACACAGATACACACACACACACACACACACACCATGCACACAGGCACATATTATAAAGGTCACTGGTTTCTGTTACGCTAACAAGTGATTATCATTGTATCTTCTGTCAGAGTATTCTGTCGGCAGTCAGCTCAGCTCAAAGCAGTCTCAGTGCATACAGAAGAGGTCAGTAGTTTCCCTTGAAGTCTGCCAGTTGAAAGGCCACTACCTACCAACTTGATCATTCTTTTAATTCTACCTCTTCCATATCTGTTCCTACTGTCCCCCTCCCATTTTCATCATCACTTGTCTCAAAGATAACATTATATCTTCCAAATGAACCCTCTGAGCCAACACATCCCAGGACTCAGAAGTTTCCAATGTAGACTAAGCCTCATCATTAAGGAAGAAACACACTGGTAATTCCTGTCCCTTTTCCCATCAAAGCTAAAAGCCACACTTCTGATTGCCCTGTTGCAGCTAATCCATCAAAGGATGCTCCTTCTAGACTGACATTCCATATGCTTTCAGGCTCCTCTAACTGGAATATTAGTTTCCTAATAAACAAATTTATTCTTTTGTAGTTCTAGAAGTCAGGAATCAGAACTAGGTTTCACTAGGCTATATAGCCCAGGTGCTGAGAGAATGCATTCCTTCTAGGCTGTCTGAGAGTTTAGTTGGCTGTGACTCTGGGTATCTTGTTAGCTTCTGTTTTGCTTTCCAGTTGTGAGGACCTCTGTTATGCCATACATTCCTTTTAATGGTCCATCACAGGTAAATAGTCTTTGGGCCAACTGTTTATGGACTTGAGCACCTGAAGCTGATGGCCTGAGCAAACCTTATTCTTCATTAATCACTCATAACCTGTGTTTATTATAGGAATAGAAAACTGACTAACTCACCCAACCTTAGAGAACTCCACATTCAGCTGCTTGTTTCCCTTCTCCATTTCCAAAGGCAGCTTGCTTGTGGTAACTGCCATAGAGCTCTCTGGCTTCCCACCTTCTTTCACTAAGAAGTACTTACATCCTGATGTTAGATTTTCTAGACTAGTCTAGGCAAAGACTTAAACTCCCTCTACTATGTAAAATAACAGACTTTCAGGTTCCAGAACAGAGATGTAAGACAATCTGTGTGATAATAGGCAAATATGTATTTTGAATGGAATTCTTTCGTCTCTTTTAATGTTTTCCTCCAACTGCTTCTTTCACAAATTTTTCATACATTCCCACAGAAAAGGCAGCCTAAAGTAATATTTAACTATTTGATGAGAACAGATGGTGTTCAATTTTTACTCTGAATCTTGGCACCTAGAAATTAATTGAACAGATATTCTGTGCTTCCATTCCATAATTTATAATGCAATCATAACAATATCTGTCTCATAGAGCTGTAGTGTCTATAAAATCAGTTCACATAAATAGGAAGCCAAAAATCACATGAAAGATAGGAAATGCTTAAGAAAAATTAGCTACTGTCATCACCATCAGCGTTGCTATTTTATTTGTTCAATAAATGTTTTATGATTCCCAAATTGTATTCAATTTCTTGAAAATAGCTCTAAACCTTGAAGAGACTGGCACCTAAACAAATGAGTGACAGATACAATTTGTTTCAGAAAAAGGCACAAAATGCAATGTGGATTCTTCTGTAGATGATGTGACAGAATCACATGTGAGAGTCTGAAATCAGTGATGTGCCACTGATCTTGCATAGAATGACAAACAGGGATCAAGGGATGGAGGAGTTAAATGTATTTCATTTAGCTGCAAAATAAGAAGCAAATGGTCTTTCACCACATTCAGCATTATGCAGCATTGAACTTGAACAATCACAAAGGCTGCTTATATGATTTACATTTTAGCAATCTTTGGGTCAGTTGGTGGTGTGAATAAGAATGGCCCCATAGACTGATAAATTTGAACCTTTATTCATCAAAAAGTGGCACTACTTAGAAGGATGAGGAGGTGTGAAATAGGTGTGGCCCTGTTGGAGAAAGTGTGTTGCAGAGGGTGGGCTTTGATGTATCAGAAGCCCAAGCCAGATATATAGCTCACTCTTCCTGCTACCTGTGGATCCAGATGTAGAACTCTCAGCTCTCTCTCCAATACCATGTCTGTCTGTATGCCATCATGCTCCCCACCATGCTACGCATGGGCTAACCCTCTGAAACTGTAAGCAAGCCCTAATTAAATATTTCTTTTATATAAAAAGGGGATGCGGAGAAGGTGGTATATACTTGAGTTTTATCCCTTGAAATGATCAATTCCAACCTATAGGGGCTTACAAAGCACTACGTATCCTGGAACTGTGTGAAGAAGTAAAGACAAATGATATAAAGAAAAAATACTGTGGCTGTTGGTCCAATGAAATAAGATATATGTCCTCAAATGAAGATCTTAAAAATAGAAACATGTGCAAGTATATATGTGAGGTCAATAGGTAGACAATGGATGTGCATTTATACAGATATGTAGAAAAATAACACAAACATATAAACAGATAGGTAGGTAGGTTGGTTATGCACATTCATACAAACCCACCCACAGATAGTGGGAGGGAGGGAGGGAGGGAGGGAGGGAGGGAGGGAGGGAGGGAGGGAGGGAGATGATAAGAGATAGGCACATGCAAACTTACTGTGGAAATAATCAAAAGGAGGACTGGAATGCTAAGAGATTTTAATTTTCTTCATTTTACAAATGTAGCTTTTGAGCTGGGAAGATGGTTGAGCAGTTATTCTATATAGGGCTGAGGACAGACATTTGAATCCTCAGCATTCATGTAAGTATGAGTAGGTATGGCAGAGCCATTTCTAGCTCTAGCCTAGAAAGCCTTAGACAGGAAAACTCAGAGTGTGCTGGTTGACTCTGCCTCAGTTAACGATCCGTAATCTCTACATCAATCTTGGGCCTCCAAAACCTTAGTTTCTGATGTGTGCTCACACGCACTTAAACATGAATGCATCGAATTCACACCATGTTGCCACACATGAAAGCAAAGACAAAAAAGAAATATTGGACATTTGTAGGATATTAGAATAACTCTTTAATACTATGGAATGATAAATTACTTTGCCAATTAAGAGATTAAGAGCTAGATTTAGACAGCTTTGCAGCCGACTGGTGGAGAATGAAAACTGAGGTCACATAAAATACGGTCATGACCTCCTTGGAAAAGATTTGAACTATAACATTTTAAATCTTTCCTTCTGTATAGTCTAGTCATGAGCAGTCCATCTCAGCCCTCTGACCTGCTTCATCCTTTCCAGTATGTCTACTATTTATGTGCCCTTAAGTTATTCTGTGCTATAAATATACCATTATTATAATTTTGGATTTTAATTTTATAATATTTTATATCTAAAAGAAAGTAATAAACACAAATGTTCATGGCAGAATTCCCTTTGTGCCAGCAAAATGTTCAATCATTTTCTTCTAGGTGAGTGTGGAAGCTAAAGAACAGCCCCTTCTTTCATGTCCCACTTCATGATGAGAGATGGTGAAAAGCACTATCACCATTTTATGCAAGAAATTAACTGACGTTAACCACCAGTAGATGAGAAGCTAGGATTTGAACTCATCAAATGTTTGAGATATTATAGCCTTTTAGACTTTTTTGAAAATTTGTGCCCATGTGCTGACCTTGTGTTAGCTGTATTTTCCAATTTTAGATAGCACATCATCTCACCTGAGGCAAAATGCTTTGGGAAGAAAGTAGTTGTTTAATTTATACTAGTGGATGCTAAAATCCAAACATAATGGTCAGGCTTTGACAGGAAATCCTTGGGCATATCACCTGATGGGTGATGGCTGATAGCAAAGTTGGGACTCTGTGGAAACAAGGCATCTGAAAACAAAAAGCCAGAGAGAGACCAGGAAGGGCCAGCTCAGGCTTTGAGGGAGCCCTCTTGTAAGAAAGAAACAGGTTCCCCTGAGAAACACTTTAACCACTCCCAAAGGAGAGATTCAGTTGACCTTCATCTGAACAAATGGCTTCTGACTAGTTACTCTACTTAAAAGTCCCAAAACACCTCCTAATTCCAAATAACACATATGGTAGACAAGCTGCACTCAAACCAAGACATCAGGGCTCACAAAACCACTAAGCCACAATGAAGTTCTCCAGAAACAGCTGCATTACTATAGCAACGTCCATCACCCAGGCACACTCCAGCCCAACAAACAAGGTCCAGTAGGAGTCCAAAGAAAATGATCACAGATTCTCCACTGGTGGAAGATACTGGCAGCATCTTCTGGACCAGGCACTTTCTAGGGAAAGGTAATTAGAGGGCCATGTGACTGTCAAGCCAGGGAGAACCTATAGGGAATCAGGTCACCTCCTCAGCCATCTCCAACAGCTTCTCCAACAGCTGGCTTTGAGAGCTAAGTGAGGTTTTAAGTGTGAAAGCAAATCCTCTGTGTCTGCTGTTTATCTCCTAGGCACGATCTTGCTAATGGCACTTAATGGAATTTAATAATTGCTTCTCTTGAGCACTTTAATGGTAGTTTTTTTTTTTCAGGTAAAGCACAATTGCAAAAATGTCCCCTTACATTTCCATTATACTTCTGATTCTATGTAATTCTGCCTCTGTGAAATCAGGCTTTTCAGTGCTTTCTATTTTGGGTATGGAAAACTTGAAAATGGTAATAAATCCTGTGTTTACTGGAGCTTTTATTCTTTTTTATTGGATATTTTATTTATTTACATTTCAAATATTATTCCTTTTTCCAGTTTCCCCTCTGGAACCCCCCCTATCCAATAACCCTTCCCCCTGCTTCTATGAGGGCGCTTCCCCAGCCACCCACCCACCCACTCCTACCTCCCCGCCCTGGCATTCCCCTACACTGGGACATGGAACCTTCACAGGACCAAGGCCTTCTCCTCCCATTGATGCTCAGCAATATTGTCCTCTGCTACATATGTGGCTGGAGCCATGGGTCCCTCCATGTGTACTCTTTGGTTGGTGGTTTAGCTCCTGGGAACTCTGGGGGTTCTGGTTGGTTGATACTGTTGTTTTTCCTATGGTGTTGCAAACCCCTTCAGCTCCTTCAGTCCTTTCTCTACTCCTCCATTGGGGTCCCTGTGCTCAGTCCAATGGTTGAGATACAGCAAAGGCCTATTAGGTTTACAAAGGCTAGACTCCTTAATACAGTTAAGGAAAGGCCAAAGTAGCATGTGGGTATTAGCCTTTCTATACGTACATGTCAAAGGAAATATGAAGTTTTCAGCCTGCAGCAAAATAGTAGAGAGGGGAATGAGTAGGGTTGGGTAGGCAAAGTATGCTATAAGGTGGCAAAGCAGGGCATTCTGAGAAGAAATAACAAAATAAAAGCATTGTTCAAGAAACCATGAGCCTTTTCTCATTAGTGTGAACAGAAAGAAGCATAGATAGTTGGGAAGCATGCATGGTGTTTTTCTGCACTGCTGAGAGGTTAAAGCAAAAATCTCATAATGTCCTTTCTCTTGCAAGGCAATGAATCTATATGATAAAATATTTAAAGTAAAAAAATCCATATTAAGTTATGACTGATGTATCTATGATCTGAAAGACAGATGGTGAGCTTGCTGAGTTACACATCTGCTGGCTTGCAAGTAAATGGTGATTTTTTAAAAACTAACAGTTTTCTAGATTCTAAAAAGGAATGATAACTTTAATTAGGAGGCGTTCTTTTTAATCTTACCTTTCCCAAGGAATAGAATAGGATGCTGTTTTTATGACACTTTTCAATGTAGAAATGTCTTTGTTAACCCCAGGAATCTGCCTCGGGAACAGTGCAATTGAATGGCTCAAACTGGAGTAGTATGTGATTTTAGCAAACTTATTGTTGCTACCAGTTAGCAACACAAGAAAATTTGCGGAAACTGAAGAGTTAAGAAGTTGAACCTTTCTGATGCCCTTCCAAGTACAATGCATTATCCATGACTGCTCAACAGAATGCCCCAACTTTTGGTCACAGCAGGCATACTTAGCTCCATGCAGCTCGGACTGGGCTTAGTTGGTCTTTACTGCAGTCTCCATCTAGGTCAGCTGCCAGTCAGCCCAGACTCTGTGTTATAAAGAGTGGCTGACTGTCAGATTGTCATGGAGGCAGTGGACCCTGTCTCTCTCATTATCCGGCAGGCCAGTCTGAGCTTGTTCACAGGCTGATATGGGATATTTCTCAAGGCAGCAAGAGAGAGCAGGCCCTTATGTGAAACTATTTTAAACCCCTGTTTCTCCACATTTTACAAATACTTATTAGATAAAATGAGTTTTCTAAACTGAAATATGTTCTCACCCCCAGTATCTGTGTGCTGGACTCCTGACTCCCTAGTACTTCAGAATGTGACTTTTTTTGGAATTAAGATCAATCTAGATGAATCCCTTGAGATACAATCACACTGGAGCAGGGTAGACCCCAGACCCAATACGACTGGAGTCTTCACAGAATGAGAACATTTGCAAACAGACACATGAAGCTAAAGTTATAGGCTACTGTGAGACACCTAATGTGGGTTCCAGGAGTCAAACTCAAGTCCTCTGTGAGGTAGTACCATCTCTTAACCACTGAGCCATTTCTCTAGCCCTTGGAAATAAAATTAGAACTTTACGTATAGTACTTTGTAGAAATGTTTGTAAGCATCACTTCTTCTGAAGTAGCAGTGACCAATCATACAATTGTCAATAACTGAGCTATTGGGGGATAGGCAGCTTTCTGAATGACACCTTCCAAAATGTGGCTGTGCGTATAGAGTGCATGTGAGCAGCAGGAACAACGTCAGAGTAGATGATGGGAGAAAGGGGAAGAGCGGTGAATGTAAAATTAACTAGAAAGCCTGCACCACTCAGTCAGTCAGGTCTGATTATTCATACAGGAGGAGCTCAGGGCTCTTCACGCATTCAAGTTAAATAGGGCAATTGACAAACAGAATAGCTCCTTTATTCATGGACACAAATCAGGACAAGAAAGTGCTGCAGATGGCTCTAAGGATGAGCTGGCATTGGAGACAACCAGATGTCTTGACAGAAACCTTTCTCACCATTAGAAGCCTGAAAGAAGGGCTAACTTCCAGGTATCACCTGTAAGTTACATGTCTTCACAGTGGAGATCAGAACTTCACATTTCCTACTGCAGAGGTGTCAGGGATGGGAAAGCAGTCTAGGTCCCTTGTGAAGGCTTCCTTGATGATGCACCAAAAGAGAACATGATCAGCACATGAAATTCATTGATGTGCAAGAAGGGAGACTATGGGAGATGCCATTGGAGATCCCTTTTGGATAGCAATATTTGTATAATTTGTTTACTATATGCAGTGTGCCATACTGATGCTAAACCAAGGGTCTCATGAGATTTCTTACAGTCAAGACTCAGAGACAGGAAAACTAATATGATCCTTTGCTTTTGACCTTCCTCTGTTTGTTTTCCGTATTGAGACAGCATTTCATATACCTTATGCTAGCTTTAACTTTTTGTGTTCTTGTCTCCCCCAACAACCGGCTAATGTTTTAAATGTGCACTATCACAACCAGCTAATGTTAAGTTGTTCTTTCTGTCATTTTACCAATGACTTGCTGAGTTTCTTTGTGAAAGGGAGGCTTTGGTCTAGATGGGAGTCCCACAGTACAAAATAAAGGTTAAGAACATCAGGTAGCTTTAGGTCCAAATATCTTCCTGCTTTACCAAGAATTACTGGGAAATGGTGGTTTTATTTACAAACTTGACATAATAGTGAATCTCCTTGGAAGAGTCTCCCAGTGAACTGTTGTCTAAATCAGTTTAGCCCATGGGCTTGTCTGTTGTGAATTATCTTGACTGCACTAATTGAACGAGAAGACTGTGTTCTCCACATTTGAGCCCTGGACCATACAAGTATACAGAGTGTATAAGTAAGCGTGCACACATTTATTTTCCTCTCTCTTCTTAACGTTGGATGTGATACAACTAGATGCTTCAAAGTCCCAATCATGACTTCATTGTGCAGCTTTAATTTTATTGGATATTTTGTTTGCTTACATTTCAAATGTTATCCCCTTTCCCATTTTTTCTCTGGAAACCCCTTTATTGCAATGTTTTATTATCACTTGTATATCATATGCAATTATGAAGTCACTGACATCAAACTTTCAGTCTTTCTGTATGAACTTCTCTGCACTTCCCCACTGTGCCTTTGTCAAGATATTTTATCATAACAACAGGCATGAAGCTAAAATACTTTCTAAAGATCTTAGCCTGGTTTTGTAACTTCTTAATGAAAAGATCTGTAAAATGGACATTTTCTCACAGTATTGCTATGTGTGTTAGATAATTCATCATATATTAAGAGCTCAAAATGATTCCCAGATAGTGCTGCTTTTGATATATGAAATATAATAGCTTATAAATTCATAGATTATGAGCACATGGTTGGGAATAAATCACTGCAATAGCATAAGCCACAATATTATTCTTCCCCCTGCCATCAGCCTAACTTAATCTGATAAATTCAACATGCTTGTGTAATTTTAACAGCTAATATAAATAAAATACTTGCTGGAGAAACAGAAAAACGTGCTGAATAATCAAGATTAATAAAGCAAATGAATGACACATGTTGTATTATTATTACAACCTGACAAAGTAGGTAAACACTGCAGATTGCAGAAGGTTCACATGCCATATCAAAGCAGGGAGTGAGGTGACTGATACTCAGATTCAGTCACGTGATCCAGAGCTTTTGTCTATTGGCCTCAAAGTAGATAATTTTAAAGTTCAATAAGCAAATTTAGCCAGGGCTTTCAGTTATCCAAATTTTGTCTAACTGTTTTAAGAGCACTAGATGACAGTTCTTAAGTCCTCCAAAGCCACCATGTTTATACATGGTTTTCAGAGTGTTCCCTCAAAGCAGTCTTAGGCGCAGTCTAGCAACTTGTTAGAAAGAATTTGTGGCCTTCTTTACAGATTTTCTTAATAAGGAAACCCAGGGTTACTTCACTGAGCTCTGCAGAAGCTCTGATGTACTTTCAAACACAGAGTCCCTGCTGAAGTAGAAATAATTTAAATCCTTCTGCCATAGCCCACTAGCTGTGCAACCTCCATCAAGTCTGCCAACTCGGGGTCAGCTGTGATACAAGATACAACGTGGGCAAGACTACTGAAAGATTGACAGCAGTGACTCGATCATTGTATGTGGCACACAAGTGCCAATAAAACACCCTGCAGAGCATAAAAATGCACAATGGAAACAATTTTAAAATTATATCCTGTGTGCAGAAAAAATGCTACTCACCTTTTTAAATTGGACTCCTCTTTTCTGTTTCCATGGATAGTTTCAATATTTCTTCCTGTTTCTCCTTTACTTTTAGAAGAATAATTCTGTGATTTACATTGTTGAAATTCAGCCTTCTGGTCTAGTGGTCTATTTCTACTGCATTCCATACTTACATGATGGAGCAGCTCTAAAAGAGGAAATATAATCTCTGTGGAAACTCTCAGGATTGCAGAGCAGAAAAGGGGAGGAGCCTTGGCCGTATGCCAGACTCAATTTCATAGTGGGCTTCCTTCCATCTGTGATCTGCCATTATTAGTTGTCTTTTCTCTTGTCCTACAAAGTGCTTTTTCATTTCCTTGCTGTAACTTTCAGGGCATGTTTTGTTTTTCTTTGCTGGTTTTGTTTGCAAATACAAAAGTGCGAAGCCACCGGACTCATTATCGAGTTATTTGGATTTGTATAATTGATCCATTAAGAACTATGGATACAAAGTAGACGGGGGCATCCCAGATGGCCAGGTGGCATGACTGTAGGAGAATGTGCAATCATATGTATCCTTGCCAGCTCTGGATTCCATGGTCTCCTATACCTGGGTGAAAATTTATATAATAAAGGAAGTGGAGGGCAAGCAAGAACTGACACAAGGAAGCCAGATGCTTAGAGTTTCAAACAACTTTGAATTGTCTAGTGCCACCACTCCAAAACACAAGCAAAATATCAAAACAGTTAAGAAAAAAAGTCTTATTAAGATATATACTTCCAGGACTGGAGAGAGGGCTCAGTCCTTGAGAGTGCTTTCTTTCTGAGCACTATCTTGGTTCCCAGAACCCAAGCTGAGCAGTTCAAATCTGCCTGTAACTATTGCTAAAGGGAGCCAATGCCCTCTTCTGGCCTACTGTGGAAACTCACACATACATGGCATACAGAGAGAGAGAGAGAGAGAGAGAGAGAGAGAGAGAGAGAGAGGGAGGGAGGGAGGGAGGGAGGGAGGGAGGGAGGGAGAGAGAGAGAGAGAGAGAGAGAGAGAGAGAGAGAGAGAGAGAGAG
>NW_021620473.1:2265635-2273284 GCF_004785775.1 Grammomys surdaster | reverse complement strand
AGAGAGAGAGAGAGAGAGAGAGAGAGAGAGAGAGAGAGAGAGAGAGAACAGGTTTGTAGGCAAGGTGTGACAATACATGCCTATAACTCCTGCAATGTGGTGGCAGCAAGAGGAAGACCACTAGCCTGGGCAAGATCCTCATCTATATATTAAAGAAGCAAACCAGAAATAGTGTTGTTTCTGTGATCTGGCACAATGAACTCTTGTTTGGAAATCCCTAGGCTTCCTTTTCCTATTTATTTAAAGCTTGGTCTTTACCCCAGGGTCTCTCATCCCATTTGTTAGTTTCAGAGGGAGGGACCTCACTACCAAGAGAAGCACATGATCCTATGTTTACAAATTCGGACTCTTAGCCAGACCTTCTTGTTCCCATTCCTGGCTCTCTAAGTGAAGATCTATTTCTTTATTGTTTTACAGACACACACACACACACACACACACACACACACATTCCATGCTTATCTGATAGTCAAACACCTTTATAGTTCATGCAAAGCCCAAATAAGCAGAACTCAGCACCTGTTCCTACTATGTAAACTCTTAAGTATGCTTCTTATGCTCCAGTCCCTAAGTGGCATGTGGCACGGTCTTTAGTAACAAGTTACATACTCTGTGTGAGACAGGCAACCTAGAAGATTCAGGGATTGCTACGCACCTGAGGGGATAAGAAGGCAGTCAGAGCTCTGATCCCAAGTCTACTCAGAAAGCTGACTGTGCTGTGCTTCTCTGTCAAGCTCCATTTCCCATCCTCTCTTGTCTCTCGGAAGCCTTTGTATTAGCCATGCCTTTTCATAACCCCCTTTCAGCTTAAGTTGTCTAGGATTACAAAGTCAGTCTGTCCTTGGAAAATAATAAATTAGAATTATTATTAACAAAGACAACCCGAAACAGGCCGCTGATTTAACACTTTTATGATTCAGAATGGAAAATAAGAATATTTAGAAATATTCTGTCAGCAGCAGTCCTCCTGCCAGGAATGTACATACGAAGGGAGTTCCAAGAAAGCCTTCTCTAACATGAGACTAGGAAGAAGTAGACTTTATGAAAAATGGATCTGTTAACCGAGTGCCCCATTTAAGTAGTTTCAGGTTGGAGGACAGGTCTGAATTCTTACCCAGCACCATGTTATCTCTTGAATCCCCTGTACTTTGACATATGATTTGAGCCTCGGCAGTTTAATCTGTGGTGAAAGCTGCCCAGTGGCAGACAGTGAAGACTGCAAATGTTCCACCATCCACAGAAGACTGGGAAGACAGCACAGCAAAGTCCCTGCACACAGCTGGGACTCATGTGGATGGGAACCTAACTCTCCCGTGTCCTATGGCGATCTGTATATGTGAGAAAGTTGTATCGTCCATACTCAGAAGGTAAAATCAGAAAGAAAATTAATTCACTGGGCGCAGAGAAAGAGAGCATGTGTTCCCTGAAGGAATGAATTACCATGAAATCGCCTCATATACTCCGTTATGTGTCTCTGATGATCAATGGAAACAGAGCCTACTTACTGCCACTTTTCTTAATTCACTGATCAGATTCAAGGTCATTGCTGAGCTTAGGGGAAATATTTGTTTACTGACAAGATGACACTGAATAACTTCTTTACCAGACAGTGCTTAAACTCTTTAGAAATAACTTCACGTTGGCATCAGGGCTGGGGTGCTGAGCCTCATTAAGACAGTCAGGAATTATTCTGGCAGTTCAGGGTAACAGTGAGCTCTAAAGCATGGTAGGGATGGGCCTGCTGGGCTAACAGCAAGTGGGACCAATGGAGCTTTTTGCAAGAAATCCTATTGTAAAATTGAAGGTACAAGAAAGAAGCAATCTGGCCTTTCAGCACAGGCCTTCAAATGGGGTTGGAAGTCAGAGAAAGTCAAGGGAAGAAGGCTCATTATAAAAATCTATACCCCTTGGGTGATGTTTCTATACACAACATCAGATGCATACAAAATTTAATTAAATGTGTTCTCTCACCTCTAGCTATTTTTATACTAAATTCAGACTGCAGTAGGACAGGGAAAACTGCAGAATCAATTTAGAGGTGTTCTGCACTGAAGTGTATGTTACGTAATTCTAACTATCAGTAAGAGGCTGGCCCAGAAAACTCTTGTCATATAGTGTCGCTTATGGGCAGTGCAGGCTTCAGGAAAAGGAGGGGCAGGTTGGGCTACTATAGTCCATCAGCTAGAAACTGGTAACTCTCCATGCCACAGGTAAGGATAGGTCCTGAGGTTGGATGAAGTGTCACATCATAACAAAACTATTCTTGGTCTTACTCTTTCTGCACATGAAAATGCAGGGTCATTCCAGAACATACTTATCTTGAGTTGTGCAGCATGCTATTGCTTTAAGGAACCTTAGCAAATTGTTATTCCCCTGTAATACATAATAATTTTTATTTACAAATTTTTAAGGCTGGGAATGTAGCTCTCTCATAGAAAAATTTCCTAGCATGTGTAAGGCCCTGGGTTCAGTAGCCAGCATCGCAGGAAATCTGACCTGAGATCTCCAAAGAGAAGACAAGGACTGCATGAACTTGGCTCTAGGATTCCTGGTGCTGCTCACTAAACTTTTCTCATAAAGATGTTCAAATAATTATTAATAAAGTAGAAAGGGAATGATAAAAGAAAGGAAAGAATGGAGGGAGAAAGGGGAAGAGCGAAGGAAGCAGGCTAGGAGGGAGGGAGGTACATGTATTAACACACTGAGATCTAGGATCAGCATCAGAAAGATGTAGAAGTCAATGGAGTCTGAAGAGGCATCTAAATTCGTGAGCATGTAGAAAAAAAGAGAACCAACAACACCAATAACACAGTTACTTGGTTGCTGAGCGAGCATGACTATGAAAAAGACTGAGGAAAGGTTATTCTAGAGCCTGTCACAGACATTGTAACTGCACTTCACTACTCAGAACAGGACGACCCAGCACCTGTGAGTAAAATCGGGACGGTGAAAAAAGAATGATTCCTTTAACAAGGACACAGAGGATAAGGACCAAGTCCAAGGATGGTTTTGAATTTTATTTTATTAATGAATATCCTGTAAATACAATTCTTCCATTTCTTACATTTGCAAAAGCGTCACTTTCTCAGTAAAGTTCACTAATTAGAAGCTTGTACTATTTAAACATTCTCAATATAAGTCAAAGGTAAGAGATGTTATCTAAAAAGCACTCATCTGGTAAAAAGATTTGATATTTTGAAATAAGTAAATATTTTCCGCAATCCAATGATAAAAAATGACTTAACTAAACATGGTCAAAGTTTGAATAAACACCTTTAAAAAAGATCTGTGAGTGGTTAAGATGTGAGGATGCTAACTATTATTGTTACAATTAAATGTAGAAAAAATACTATCTAGGCTATCTACATTGAGAAGATAAATCATGTAAATCATATTTTGGTGCCTGTGTGCATGTATGATATCCTATATAGGCTCTTCTGTGTGTATGCAAGTACACATATCTGTACATGTGTATGAATCCACATTGAGGTCAGAGATGGATTTCAGGTGTCTTTCCTGATTGCTCTTTACTTATCTTTTATATCTTTTGCAACAGGTTCTTTAGCTGAGTCCACTGCTTAGGGATTAGCTAGCCTACCTGTCCATCCAACTCCTGGGATCCAACCATTCCCTTCCATTGCTACCATTATAAACATATGCTGCCACTCCCAGGTATTTAACTTGTGTTAGAGATTCACTCAGTCAGGTCTCTGCCCTTGGGTGCCAGGCACCTGGCTTGCTAAGCCATCTCCCAGTTTCCATGCCAACATTGACCAGTCATTCAAATGAGTGCCATTTTCATATTAGCTACATAATATGCTAAACCTTGAAAAGCTCTGGGTGGTGGCAGTGGCATTGGCAGCAGCAACAGCAGAGGAGGGAGAAGAGGAGGAGGACATAAGCTTCCTTCCCGTAAGAAATGAAACTGCACACCGATTCCTGGTTGCTGTATCTATAATAGCTAAATAGTGGAACAAAATCAAATATCCATTAAGTAGAGAGTGATAAGTATGTCCTGATTAATCTGTGTGAATATATATCAAGCAGTAACACAGTGAGTTATTGACCCAATGATGCAGCTAGATCTCAAAGCATAACACCACACAGCTCAAGACTACTGTTTCTGTTTGTTATCTCTGTCACATAAGACCCTAGCAGGTACACAGACGTAAAGATTATGTTTAGGACATGTTTGAAGATATAGACAGTGTTTACCCTGTTGTACCCATAGTTTAATGGAGGAGTTCTGTGTGAGGGTTGAACTTACAATATTCTACTTAAATCTTTGTATTTTTCAAGTATCAGTCCCATTCTCATGGAACATGGTTTGGAAAGTAAGTAAACAGGAAATAGACTAAAGGAAAAATATACTAAGTAGTTAGTTTATGAATGACAATTTAAATTATTGTCTAGCCAGTATTTGAAACATTGCATGTGGCTTTGGTTGTGGGGTTTTATAGTATCTCAGTTAACATCAATCATATCTCTGCTACTCTATCTATTGCAATGTTGTCTAACTGACTGACATGGCAGGTATCTGTCTATTTGAAGGTTGTTACAATATTTCCCGTTAGTTTGTTTCAAATGCCCAATTCAAATACAAAACTATCTTTTGTGCTGATCAAAAGAATAATTTGCATGTCTTTGAGGAAATTTAAGCCATATTCAACCTACCACCAAGTATCAGCCCCTTTTCTGTAAAAGGACCTGCTTCATTTAGCCACAACAATTGAAAGTTGTCAGTAAAAGCTTCTCTGGTTAATAGCATTTGGCAGGAACTCTTTGGGATCTTTAAATAGAAATAGATGAGTTAATGAATTCTGATAAACACAGAAGCTATTAGTTGCCAGCTTTTGTAAATTGAGATGCTTGGTGAGATAAAAGCCTGGAGGTAAGGACAGTTTCCCCAGCTCCAAGTTGGGACCTCTGCAAACCTAATGCATCTCTCCTTCTCCATGCTGGAAGTCTGATGACAGCAGCAGTTTGAGGGAGAATGAGAGAAAGTTTGCTTTTTTTTTGCTGACTTGGACTTGTTAACTTTTCGTTGACTCTTGGTCCCACTGTATAGTCCTGCAATAGTGAGAGAAATGCAAACACCCTTAATGCTCCCCCTCTAACCAAATAAAAGAGCACACCAAAGGAATAAGCAAGAAAAAGGCCATGGATAGATTAGATAGATGACCACTGGGGAGGAACTGAGGGCACGATTTGTATCAATTCAATTTGTAACAGACCAACAGAGAGTTGAAGGTCAGCTTCTGGATTCAATCCCCTATGCAGGTACAGGTAGTTTGGGTGTGAGCTCCCTGGCCACTTAACCTTTCATGTCTAAAATGCCTCATTTATTAAATGATCCTAATAATATCCCTAGGTCCTTGTGGTAAATGAAAATGAATTATACAAGTTTTCCTTCTTTTATTTATAACTCACACATTGGTAGGTATGTCAGCCTGCCTTTTCTACTCTCCAAAATCGTGCATTCAGTTTCTCCACTACCATCTATTATCTACTTATCTAATTTTTTGAGATTCTCTTGCAACATGTTTTGAACATATTCACTCTGCTCTCCCAAGTCTCCCAAGATCCACACCCTTTCTCTGCCTACCCAACTTTATGACATTTTTTTTCAACTGGTCTTGATGGAGACCATCTTGGATATGTGGCCTTCTGCTAGATCATGGTCAACTTTATGAGAGACTACACTCTTAAGGAGAACCAATTCTCCTTCTTCCAATGGTTAACATTTGTTCCTCTCCCCATGCTGGTATTTCATCTGGCTTGAGCTTTCCTTGTGTTTTGTGCATGTTGGTACCATAACTGTGAGTTCCTGTGTGCATCTGCCCTACTGATTCAAGAAGGTGCTGTTCCGTTGTAGTCATCAGGCTCCCCTGGCTCTTGTACTACTTCCATCTCCTCTTCTGCAATAATACTTGAGCCCTGGGACAAGGCGGTTTCATTTAATCTTGTCAAGGCTTTGAAGCTCTTAAATAGTTTATGACTCAAAATGACCAGTAAATAGAACATTTGTTATCTATTTGTTTCTTATTTGCATTTTAAGACAAGGTCTCATATAGCCCAGGCTGTTCTCAAACTCACAGCACAGCAGGAAATGACCTTGAACATCTCATCTTCCTGACTCTATCTCGGGAGTACTAGCATTACTCCTGTGAACCACCATGTTTAGCACATATTCTTTTCTGACTCTTATGGTATTAAAAATTGAATTTTAGGTTGGGTGGAGATGGGTTTGGGGAGCACCCTGTATAAAGTAACAACCTCATCTTGAGTCTCCTGGTCCAAGCAGAGAGGGGCCACCCAGAACCCTCTCTGACTGTCCATCTGAATTCTTGCTTAGGCTTCGAGGCTAAGCACTGCAAGGGAGTATCAATAAAACTTAAAAATATCTCTCTGGGTTCCCTGAGGGACAAGCCTGGCTGCATAGGGGTTGATGTCAAAAGTAACCTCTCTCCAGGAAAAAGACATCAGGATGGGTATGGCCCTCATACCTCACTGGACAACGACAGGAGGACCAGAGCCATTACAAGGTCCTCTTCAATTACTGGAGGTCAGGCTTCTATCCCCACCTTCGCAAGATTAGAATCGACACAGCCCTTCTATACTTAGAGAAGGGAGGAGATATCAGAGGCAGCCCTGATTACACACTGAAGGCCTAAAATCAGCCATAGGCCTAAAATCAGGAATAGGCCTGTCATACATGTATACTAACACCAAGTCTTGGGTCTCACTGGAAAAACATTGAAACAGATGGCTACAAGCTATTGTAAACAGGCAGCTTTCGTGGAAATTTACCAGCCTGAGTAGTCATAGACCTTGTAAATAGGTAGCCTTGGCAGACAATACCAACTTAGATAAAGACAAGTCAACTTAAATAAGGATAAGGATAAGGATAGGCAGAGTCATAGTGACCTGTCCCCTGAACCTTCACCCAGCCGATACCTGGTTCTGAAAGATATCTGTATTCCCCCTGATCACCCACACTCCAGTGTCATCCCCTTCCCCACATCCTGCCTTTCTGTGTTTATAACCCCTATGTGAATGAATCATGATTTGAGAAAAAATAAATAAACTATTTAAAAGAAAAAAATTGAATTTTAAATTTTATGTTATGGGTGTTTTGCTTGCATATATGTTTGTGCACCAAGTGTATGCCTGATGCCTTTGGAGACCAGAAGGAAGTATCAGAGTCACAGGAACTTGAACTACAGATGTTTGTGAATCACCATATGGGTGCTAGGAATTCAACCTGGTTCCTCTGGAAGTGCAGCCAATGTTCTTAACCACTGAGGCACCTCTCCAGCCCTCATGGTTTTCATTTTTCCACTTAAAATACAATAAAGTGATTTCAATCTCATAGATAGATTGAATAGGCAGTCTCAGCAAAAGATAACTATTTTCTCAAGATCTCTGCCCCTAAACTTTCCCATCATTGATTACCGTACCAAGGTATATATCAAGGTGGTTTAAAGGTATGATTTTGATATTCATTTCTTTCTAGTCTGCTGTGTATTATCTATTCTCTTCACAATATTTTTCTTTTCCTTTTCCTCTTTCTTCCTCCCTTCCTTCCTTCTTTCCTCTCCCCTCTCTCTCTCTCTCTCTCTCTCTCTCTCTCTCTCTCTCTCTCTCTC
>NW_021620473.1:2196100-2265625 GCF_004785775.1 Grammomys surdaster | reverse complement strand
TCTCTCTCTCTCTCTCTCTCTCTCTCTCTCTCTCTCTCTCTCTCTCTTTGCCTGTCTGCCTATCTTTTTGTCTTTGTTTCCCTTTTCTTTCATTTTTTCAAAGTGAAACAACCTCTTTACTATAATAAAGTTCAGATATTGATTATTACTGGGAGGCATACTCTTGATGTCACATCTAAAATGTCATTCTCATCCCACTGCCACTCAAGCTTGTGCTTGTTATCTGTGGACTTTATAGTTCCTCACTGTGTGATTCAGCTTTTGTGGAGTGTGAAGTCTATGTTCAGAATTGTCCCTTCTTCAGCTCTCTCCCTGAGAGATATGGGTTTAGTTCTTCAGTGAAGATCTTGTTAGGCTGTCTGTGCATGTTCACTCTCACCACCTTGCTTCCTTTACAGTAAAGCATGCAGTTGGGCAGGCATGGTGGCATGACAGTGGTTCTCTGCCTTCTGTTCTTTCCATACCATGCTGGTTATATTCTTCTATTCTTTCCATCTAAAATTTAAAATGATCCCAGAGATAACCACAGAATACCTTGCTGAGGATTTCCCAGGAAACCATGGAAACTGTAGATCATGATACACTGAACTGACATCAAGAAAACTGTGTAGCCGTTCAATGCTATAGAGTGTCTCCATGGATTCAGTTCTTAACTCCTTCCTTCAGACTATTGTATTTTTCTTCATGTAGATCTTATAACCCAGTATCAAGAGATTTCATCATACTATTTTATTTTCTAAAGTACAAAAATAATGGTACTACATTCTTAGCTTCAAATTCTACTTATTTGTTTTCTACTATATAAAAAAACAATTGACATTTGCGTAATAGCCTTGCACCCTGTGACTTTGCTAAAGTTGATTACTAGTTCTTAAATTGTTCATTCTTTTGGGTTTATGACATGGTCTATTAATTCACAACAAACAGAGCTTTTGTGTGTGTGTTTGTTTGTGTGTGTGTGTGTGTGTAATTTATGAGCTAAACATATTCATGTATGTCCTGTTAATTCTGACTCTACTTCCTAGACTGTGAGATTGTTGAAAGAGTCCAGTGAGAAAGAACAGCCCTCACTGCTCTCATCTAGAAGCTTCTAGATTCTCAGCATTGTATATGATCCTAGCTGTGGGGTTTCACTTAGGTTCCTTATCAAGTTGAAGAATTACTCTCCTGTCCAAAGTCTACAGAATGTACCACCAATAGATGTCAAATTTGATTTATTTTAATGTGTTTCTTTGTGTCTATATGTGTCTCTGTGTGTTGGCATGTGCATGTGCGTGTGCATGTGCATGTGTGTGTGTAGAATGTGGGGTTGTGAATAGTCACATAATTATATGATATCTCTGGTTTAGGCTTTTTCTACTTTATCTACTGAATACACAAGTTCACAGCTGACTCTGTAATCATATTGTAATCTACAAATCTGTAGGGCCACATTGAAAGCTATTCTAGGACTCGTGTAGACGTAAAAATGCACTTTGAGTGTGCTTGCTGGAACCTTTAGCAAATGAATCATTGTCTTAATTGTTGCATGTGGCAGTTCCAACACTTTTCTCATATCTGAGTCTTTGTCTCTTTTTGAGTGTCTAAGGCTCTATATTGGTTGTTTTTATCCTGATTTTGTTAGTTAAGTCCTTGTTGTTTAGAATGAGTATTTTCTGTTGTATTTATTCCTCATCTGTCCTTTCCACTCTGTATCTGAAACATTCCATTATAGTTTCATTGGGTAATTGTATTTTTCCCACGAAATATTTCATTTAGCCTTTTAAAGTATCTTCCACATCCTCTCCAGTTCTTTGATGAGACATCTGCATTTTATTGTTGTTATTGTAGCCCCACCCCTTTTATTTTCCTCAAATATGTGTGTGGTTTTTCATTAAAGTATAAGTCTTAGGCTAGAACAAAGAAGTAATTATGGGCAGAAATCTAAATCTTAAGCTAGAACAAAGAAGTGGGCTTCAGGCATGAAAATGACTTTGGGACAAGGAAGTAGGCTCAGATATTTTGATCATCCTGATAAATCCTTAGAAATAGTGAACACAGGAGTGATCACAGGACTCTGTTTATTGTCATACATGTTCTTTGATTATCTGGGTTTATCGTCTTCCTTGTTTCTCGACTATTTGCATCTATTGTAGTGTTAGTTCCTCAACCTAGAACTGACCTTAATACTTGCATGTAATTTTAACAGTATAAAGGCAAAAAAGGAGGAGGGATGGGATAGGGCATTAATGGGTGGGGGGTATGGGGAAGGGGGATGGCATCTGAACTGTAAATAAATAAAATATTGAATAACATAATAATAATAATAAAATTACAGGGCCAAAAAAAACCCCAATAGCTACTGCAAAACATTAAATAATTCTGACATCTTGGTGTTGGATTTATTGATTGCTTTATTTATTCAGAGTCAGGTTTCCAGGTTACTGATGTGAGTGTTCCCCTCCTAAGTTTGGATTTCTAGGTATTATATTATGAAAGTTTTCTTCTTATATAAATGTTGTCCTTTATCTGGACCCTTTGACTCCTCATGACAGGAATGGAAGGATACCTTTGGTTGCTGTTGAGCGGTATCCAAGCGTAGGTCTCTTACACACCACATCATAGACACATGAAGGGAGCACATGGGACACATGATGAGACATTGGAGGTCTGGCTCACCACTGCACCTCAGATGATGTGACCCTACATAAAAGGCTTCATTGATGCTGCCTGTGTCACTTACGCTGACATCATCACAGTTGTGACCTTGCCACACTGTGTTTTGGTAGAAGTCTCAGTGTTCCTATATGCATTCCTTCACCCAGGTGAAGTGGGTAATATCTTACAATGGCAAGGTGAGGACAGAAATCTGGGTTATCCACATCACTTTTGCAAACATCAAAAGGCAAAAGGGGGGCTTGTCCTTGCTTTGAGACTGGCACACTTCATGATGGCCTGGCAAAGATAGAAATCTGCGATCTCACATTGAGCTTGGTAGGTGAGGAGGTGACGGTGGGTAATCTGAACTAACGAGGTTTGGAGTTTCCACAGAAAGACCTTTTTTAAACTCTAGATTTTTGGTTAAGAAAGATATTCTATGTGGTGCTTGCACATAAAAATAAAGAGAAATTTCATTTAAAAAAAAGGAAATCTGCTATTTCAATGGTCAATCTGTGGTCACGATCATTTAGAACTGTATTTTACTTTCTGCTGCTTTCTTAATGATGACACAAAAATAATTGCATGTGTAGAGATACATTTTTAAAATAATACATAATTCCATCACCCTAACCGAACATAGTCTATTTTCACATTCTTTTCTGATCATTTCTCCTTATATGCACGGTTTCATATAGTTCTAAAAGGGGATGAGATTCCAATACTATTACCAAAATTATGGTGCCTTGGGTCACCTACTAGAGCACGACAAAGTGAAGCATCATTGCAGATGGAGCTACCACTGCTAACGACGTCTGTGTATACAGAGAGGGAGGGCATGAGGATGGTTACGGCTAGTTATGTAGGAGACAGATACCTTCATCTCACAGTCCAGGACAGGCCCAAGAGTTTCTCCAGAGTTGTTTATCCAGATGTGTGTTATGTTTTCCTACAGAACATAATAACACTCACACCTTACAAACTTGTCTACAGTTTTTCACATAATTTTTATAAATTCTGACTTCTGTGTCATACAAAGTTACAGATTTTCACATCTCATTGATTTTGTTAGGAGATTTTTTTATTTCATATGATAGTATAATAGGCATAATTATCATTAAATATTTTCTCAAGGGTTAGAACTATTAGACTAGTGGTTTAAAAGTGACATTGCTAGGCAAGAAGGTTTTTGCAGATGTCTATAAATTTGTCAGTCAACTGTTAGAAATACTACATTATGCATTCTGATAAATTACATGTGAGAACATCTTTATCTGTAAATACCAACAGATGGATAGATAGATAAATAAACAGATAGATAAGTTATGATAGATAGATATCCTCAAAACTAAGTATTGCCCTTTGAAACAACATATAGGTCACTAGAAATGCAACATCTAATTTTTATTAGTTTATCTCCGTGAGTGTTTGCATGTGTGTATGTCTGTTTACCATATGGATGTCTGGGACTTGTGGCAGTCAAAACTGGACATCAGTTTCCCTGGTTGTAAACTGCTATTCGAGTTTTGGGAATGCAACTTAAGTCCTCTAGAAGAACAGCCAGGCTCTTAATTACTAAGCTCTCTCCAGTGTTTCTTAATTATTTAGTTATACTAGCTTGCAAAGGGCATGAGAACATTCACCTAAACACTGCTTCTTCAAATTACTTTTCATTGATATTCACATGATGCTAATCTCTTTCTGTGTTTAATTGATGCACACAGGACCTTTATGTGAAAAATCCATCAATCTTAGCTAAACAGCAGCTATTATTATGAGTTTCATTGTGGGACCTCAAGCTTTTAAAGGTATCACTTTGTGTATATGAATTTTGTAATGTTATCTGTTTCCATTTCTGTACATGAGACCACAGATAGGCAAGCAACCAAGCACTGCCACTACATTGTCAGCCTATTTTAACTTTTATTTTGAGAGAAAGTTTCATAGAGTTTCCCAGGATGGCCCTGAACTCTCTCTAGCTCTGCAGATTTTGCGGTGTGAAATTCCTATCTCAGCCTCCAGAGTGGCTAAGGCCTCAGACCTGGCTGGCACAGCCTGGCTCACACAGCCATTTCATCAATGCTACAGGATTTATTCTTTTCTTCTTTTATTGAAAATACTTTTATCATGTACTATATTGTGATTACAGTTTCCCTTCCTCCTATTTCTCCCCATTTCTCCCATCCTCTGTCCCATCAGGATCCACATGTTTTTTGTCTCTCCTTAGAAACCAAACAAGTATCTATGAAATAATAAAATAATAATAATAAATTAAATAAAATCAAATAAGTCAGAATATGACAAAGCAACAAAACAATCAAACCAAAAAAGGCACATGTACACACACACACACACACACACACACACACACACACACAGAAACACACTTGCAGGAACCCCATAAAATTCCCAAACAGGAGACCTAACATACACACAGAGGGCTTGTAAGCTAGTGGGGATACTCTGACTTAACATTATGAGACATAGATCTTCCAAAGATGCTGTTGAGTTAATTTTGTGTTGGCCATCTACTGCTGAGCATAGGGTCTTAAGAGTGGTTTGTTTCCTGAGTAGTTTCCCTTGGAGACAAATAATTTTTTATATGCTTGTCCGCATGCAAGTTGAACTCACAGAGAGAAGGTAAATAGTTATTGACATTTTCATGAGTTTTATGGTTGCATTGCTAAATTAAATATTTTAAAAATATATTCTTTGGTAAGTTGTTATCTGAGTCCCTCTATACTTTTAAAAAATGATTGAGCATATCAGATAGCATTTGTTAATGTGTGTTACACCTCGTCAAGGGTCCTGAGCTTAAATTACAGGTCTTACAAATGTTTATTACCAAGTTATTTAAAATAATTTTAAAATAGTAACACCATGTTGGTACATCCTTTTAAGGAAAAATTCATACATTTAAAAATAGGAAAGAATATCAATGTCTTATATATGCAAATTAGTTTATGTCTTAGTCAAAGGATTGTTTTCAGGATGTCTCTGCATTCAACCTGTCACAATGAAATCTTTTGATCAAATATATAAAACATACCTGGTATCACAAACATACTACT
Organism: Grammomys surdaster; assembly: GCF_004785775.1. NCBI lineage: Eukaryota > Metazoa > Chordata > Mammalia > Rodentia > Muridae > Grammomys > Grammomys surdaster. The sequence continues at coordinate 2,259,917 of NW_021620473.1, read as the reverse complement.
TGAGAAAATGGGGATTATATTCAAAAGCTTTAGGAGAATGATTGGATATTTTTCTTTGATGTTATCATCAAACTCAGCAAGTCAGTTCCTTAAAACCAGTTTTTACATGGGTCGGAAACCAAATAAATTTACTCTCTGTTTTTAGTATAATTAAATCTGGTCATGGTTCTAAGAGATCCTTTCCTAGTTATGTGTCATAAGGGAGAATGAGACATTTATTCAGGGATTGGTGATTGTCCCATCTCTGTGGTTTCTGAGTCTTGACACAGTAAGATAATAGTAAAAGGCTGATGGAATGTGATTATCCTTGATCTCAAATATCTTCGTTATTCAATAATGTAATAAAAATCTATTTCAATAAATTAATTTTAATATTTAACATTTGAACTCCATTGGACTCATGGAAGTGAAAATCAGTTTTTCAAAATTCAAATATTACTTCAAATTTTAACATACAAAATTAGCAAAACATGGGACAGGCTGTTCCTTGAGTTGCCCCAGCTTTCTTGGTACCTCACACCTCTTGTCATCTGTTCTTTCAGGTAAAAATGGTGTCCTACTGAAAACTTAAGTCAGATAATTGCAGTTTCAGTTAAAATCACACAGACAATTTTCTTCAAAGCCACTACTGTGCTTTCACGTGACACAGAATGTCTTATGCATATTTCCATTTGATCACACCTGCTATGAAAATGATTTACTATGATATCAATACCAAGCAAAGTAACCTATTAGTTCATTCTCGTCAATCTTGGGTGAACATAGCTGTCAGTCATAGGCACTGGGCAGTGAGGATGGCAGAAACGCCTGTGGTGCCCATGCAGCTTTGCCTGTACTTCCTGGAATAGCTTTACCAAAATCGTGTTTCATCTCATGAGCACACAGTCAAGTCTCATGGGTTTCCAGGGTTCCAAGCACAACAAATTGAAATTTGCTGCATTAAAACGTATTTGGAACTTTTACTATATTTATTACTTTACTAAAGACTGAATCTTTTTCTCAATATGTGTAGTAGGTTGAATGAGAATGGTCCCCAAAGGCTTATATATTTGTATGCTTAGTCCTTAGTTGGTGAACTGCTTGAGACGATTAGGACCTGTGTCCTTGTTGGAGGAGTTAGATCCTTGGTGGAGGTGTGTCACTGGGAATTTGATTTGTAACTTCAAAAGCCCACATATCATGCCCAGAAGTCCTCTCTGCCCACTTGCCTGTAGTTTAGAATGTAAAATTCTCAGTTACTGCCCAGCATCATACATGCCAACATGCTCACGTGATGATGATAATGCACTTGACAACGGACTATGGAAGCTCCCAATTAAATGTTTTCCTTTAAAGAGTTGCCTTCATTATGGTGTCTTTTCATAGGAATAGCATCCTAAGACAACATATAATTAATTTTGTTATCTTCCTCAAGTAATTTACAAAAGTCACAATTAGATATATAGATGTGTGTGTGTATGTATGTGTGCGTGTATCACACATACACAGATATGTTTATATACAGAGAGAGAGGCATACAGAAAGTGCCATTTTAGTAACACACCAATTGGTTTATTTACTATTCTAGTTACACCTTTGATGGTTTAGCTTCTAATATGTTTTGTAATCTGGAGGTGCAAGAAAAATTTTCAAATATTTTGCTTATAATACTAATATTATTTTAAAATTTAATATGCCAAGAAACTGTCTAATATCCTTAAAATAACAAGGATAAGCTGTTTGTTAAACAGCAAGCAGTGACAACTGCTTAAAAATTGTCTCCCTGCAACTCCATGAACTAGAAGAGTCAAGGATAAAAGTAGACCTTATTTCTAAATGTGAATGCACTTTAAATACAATCTAAAAATAATGAAAATTCTGTGATAGCCAATTCTCCCCTGTAGTGATTGCATCAAGCATGGGGGGGTCTCCCCACTACCCACACTATCACATGATACTATTGTTGGTATATGATAACACCATAATGCTTTTGCTTGTTTGTTTTGCTTTGTTTTAGGGTGAAGATGAAGGTTTATTCCTTTAAACCTTGGAGGGTTTTTTGCTGCCATATAGTAGTTGTGTGTGTGTGTGTGTGTGTGTGTGTTTATGCATTTTTCATCATAGAATTCAGCAATCATATTTTTCTCACATTTGCTTTTCTTATTGATAAGGAGACAATTAAATTTACAACTGATACTGGCAAGCAGTCAGGTTTCTTTTTTCCCCCAAATAAAAAAATTAAAAGACAGCTAGAGCAGAGTGACGTTTTGGCATCACTGCAGTCATATTGGAAGTCATTAGAGAAGAGCCCCCCCCCCCAAATCTGGGAGTCCACAGATCGTTAGAGAGTCTGCACCTTTATTTGAATTTAGGGTATCCCACCTCATGATTTCCTCATCTCTCCATTGGTCTAAAGGTATCTAGATGATTCTTCTATGGCAGGAATTGGGTCTCTGTCTCTATCATGAATAGCAAGGGTGAGAGCCCTGCCTTGGTGTTGCAGCACATATCCATCTGGAGTAGGGTCTCTGGCTGCCAACCAGCAGTAAGGGAATGATGCTGACTGCTGAAAGTAAGAGTGGACTCCATATAGCCCTCCACTCCTTCAGTGCCATGGAGAGAGGATTCCAGTTCACGTGAGAGGAAATGGACTATTTTCCAGGAAAATGGAAACTTATTGCTGGGGATAAAAAGCAACAACAACAGAAAGGAACATAATTGTATATTGCTTGAGAGAGAAAGTCATAAAAAAAAAGCTCAAACTAAGTTATTGTATTCTGCCTTCATCCATCCACAGGGCCCATTGCCCCACAACTAATAATTATGTTGTTTAAGGAAGTTACTATAGAATAAAATAATCTACTTGTTTTATATATCACTTTTAAAGACTCCAATAGTTCTGAGTAAAATGATATTTTGTGTGATGGCACTGGAAATAGTTACAAACTTATATGAATAAATATGAAATAATAGGTAATTTGAGAAAGGAAATCTTTATTTCACAGTAGAAAAATCTTTATTCTCATTAAATAAATTTTATATTATATTAAATGGTAAACAATAAAAAGAGTGTAGAGTTTGTTTCTTAATAGAGCCAGACTTAATTTTTATATTTTTTAAAATGAATTACCCAACACACAGTTAATAACTAGGGTGCTGGTAGGTGGATTTCAGATGTTTCCTATACAAGGCAATTTCAGAAGAAAGCTCTCTCACAAAACTAAGAAGAAAAACTGTGTCTAGCTAAATGTATGTAATATTTTATGTTTATCTTCTTTGTGAAGATGTTTAATGTTTTAATCTGTGAAATAAGCATTTTTCGGTTAACATGACTTCTTTGCAACTTGAGAGAAGAGTCTTTGAACTTCAGCCTCTTTGCCTGCTTCTGGAATCCTCCTGGCGTACATCTGTAGATCTGTTTGCTGTGCAGTGCTTTATAGAGAAGAAGCTGAATTCCTGCCCTGTAAAATGCCTCCTAAAAGCTTTCACCTATCAGCTCCAGATCACAGGGGTGTGATTTAGTCCATTATTAATGGAAGACCAGTAGTTGAAGGAGTGGAACATGCAGACACTCCAAAAGAGAGCTCTGTCCTCACACCAGGCCCTGCTCTTCAGTGGATGTCTATTTGTAGCTAAGCAAAAGCTTTCTGGTGCCTGGGAAGTATCCTATTGCTGGTCCACACTGAGCCAAGGTGAAATCTGAGACAGGAGTGTGGCACTGAAATACAGCTGGCTTTTAACAACCCTGTATGAAGGAGAAGTCTCACCAGATAAACTGTGACCTCTATCACATCCATCCTAGACATGTCCCTGCCATGGGAGGGAGATTATAGGCAGTACCATGGGAATTCTTTAATGTAGCTGCTAAAATAGCCCTTACTGTTGTGAATGAACTACTCTCTAAAAGCTAGTGGTCATGTTAGACCATTCACTTCATGTACAGGCCTTATTAGCTTAATTGACTGAATATGTGACCTTGGAGACCTTAGGAAAAAGTTCCAGCTCTCTTGAGTTTAAATTTGTCGTATTGTTCTGAAAATCTGTGCTTTTCCTGAATTATTAAAGTTTACGTATGTCATTGCATTGTATCTTAAATTGCTTGTTACATATCAAGAGATATGCACTTCAACTTCCTATTTTGGATTTTATTACAAAGTGAGAAGAAAGAGAAACCTTAGGTAGAGAAAAACATCTTTAAAATTTCTTAAAATTAGAATATCATTACACAGTTTTTCTCTTCCCTTTTCTTCCTCTCATCCCTCTCCAAATCATACCTAAATATATAAATAAAATTTGTTCAGTCAGTCTACTGGTACTTGTATGTTTATGCATTCAGAGATGGCTGCTTGGTTTTTGGTAGTGTTATGGGACTCATCCCTGAGGAAGACTGTTTCTATTTCTATCATTATTCCTTAGTTGCCTTTAGTTCCTGATCTATGAGTGGGGAACCCAGGATATTCCCCCTTCCATGTTGGTTTGTCTGGCGGTGGTGTACCTCTATAGGTCTTGTTTCGGCATCTTACTAGAAGGAGATAACAACAATAACTTCACAAAAACAGGATGAATGGTGTTTTGACTTGATTTATTTTGGTGTTTCTCACCCAATTTAATTATTAAGATGTTGAGGATTCATCCATGCAACTCTGTGTTCTCTGGATTTAGAGTTATGAATCTCCAAATGGACATGAGCTGTTCACTTACCTTTGTAAGCAATGGCTTCTGATTGACATCTTTTGTCTCCTTTTTTACATAAGTGACAAGAAGAAAACTAATTGCTACTCTAGAAATCCTTGGTGCCACCTATCCAGAATTGAAGGGGTAGAAGAAATGAGTATAATATTAGAAGATTCCAGGCAGTGATCTTGGCTGCTTTGATGTATTCTGTGAGGTGATTTTGATCATAAATCCACAGGAGACTTCAGCTTAGAGACATGTGATTATGGATCAAAGTGCACAGAGACAATGCATGTGACCAAACAATGAATAGCTATTCATTGAGAATGGCATGCATGCAGTGACAACAATATAATAAGGAAATGAGAGCATCAGCTGAGATTCTGGGAAGTCCAAAGCTCCTGGGCATCCTGGAGGAGCCAACTCTCCAAATAGATAGGAAGAAACACATCTGAACAAGGCAGAGGTGGATGGCCATGCCAAGTGGATGAAGGGTGAGGTAAGTCCTCAAAATCTCCCTTTAAGGAGGACCCCGATGCATGTTCTTGGAACTGTGAGCAACAGACAGCCTTCATCTGCCATCTCCTGCTATCGAAGTGTAGAGTATGATAGCCAGAGAATCACACCTTCCTAGAGTATCTCACACAGTGTGACTGCTGGCTACCCTCAATGAGCTAACTGGATCCATTGCCCAGAAGGAGTCACACCTGCTGTACACTCTGCTGACCCAGGATCTTCAGCTTCTCTACTTGCTTCATGCTCATTCCATCCCTTTCCTTTCACAAGTATAGATTCCTATTGAATATTTGTTAGCTAGCTTCATCCTAGCTAATTCAAGTTAAGACTCTAATGTGTGATAATGTTAGCAGTCAAAAGTGTTGCCCATAGCAGTAGCCCGACTCTGTGTGCAAGTGTGAATGACCATCGAAGGGCAGTGCCACTGCCACAGATAGCAAATCTGTTCCTAGATTAACTACATTTAAATCCTTCTTTTATTTTTCTTTATATCAGAAAATGTCACCTTGTTCTGCTAAGACAGAATGAAAAAAGTTGTCCCCGACGAATGGTGTTAAATAAGTTTAATGAGCTTGTACAGGTGATTGACTATTTAACACTCAGAAAGTGTGAGTTGCAGCAACATGCCCTTTCTGAGTTTCACTTTAGACACATTGTGTCATTAGTTTTAGAAATACCATCAGACTATCTGGTATTTGTAAACTATTGCTAGAGGCTGAATTTGAAATCACAACTATCATCCCATAAGTTTAATATTATCTATTGTACCATGGATAGGCAAATGTCTATAAAGAGCATGTTATGGAATAGTTTAGGCTTCACTAACCATAGATCTATGTCCTAATTTCTCTACTCAGCAGTTGGAAGAAGGAAGAGACACAGTGTCAACACTCAACTCTGTTTACACAGCAGGTAGCAGGTGGATCTGCTTTTCACTCTAATTCTTCAGTAGGTACCTAGGGACCTTAAGGGATTCAGCCAGTCACAGGAGAATATCTTCATAAGTAGAGCTGGCAGTGTGCTCAGGAAGGGACAAGATGCAACCATGGGCTAGGAAATGAGTATCCCAGTACTGATTAATGTTTGCTTGTTCCCAGCTCTGTAGGAGCTCTGAAGTAATTGATCTATGTATAAGAGTCATTACTGATGAGGTGAGTTATTAGGGCTCAGAAATAGATATTGAATTAAGGTGACAGCTTAGGATACACTATGAGTTGATTCCGAGACATAGATTATACCCTCGCTCTTCTCTCTGCTAGCTAGCTGTGTGACATTGGGTAGTGAATTGCTTACTATTAATTGTGTAACAAAATATATAAAATCACATAAGGGAGGGCTTATTTTGGCTCAGAAGCTGAGGCTACAGGACATCACAGTAGAAAAGGCCTGGTGACTTGGGGGTAAGTCACTGAGCACATCACTTCTACAGTCAGGGAGCAGGTGGGCACATCACTTCCATGATTAGGAAGTAGGTGGGGACATAGCTTCTGTAATCATAGGCACATAGTTTCCACAGTCAGGGAGCAGGTGGGTACATAGCTTCTGCAGTTAGAGAGCTACTGGGCACATAGCTTCCATAGTCAGGGCACAGGTGGACACATTGCTTCTATAGTCACGGAGTAGGTAGGTATAATATTTCTACTGTCAGAGAGCTGGTAGGCATATTGCTTCCACAGTTAAAATGTGGGTGGCTGCATAACTTCTACAGCCATGGGCACATAGTCTTCATAGTCAGAGAGCTGGTGAGCATATATCTGTAGGCAAAAATATTTCTCAACCTACTTTACTAAGTATAACCTCTCCTATAGCCCACTTCCCACTAGATGTAGTAGAAGAGAAAAGCTATTAGGACACAGGGTAAGTAGACCTGTTTAGAAATAGTTCTTTGGGGGCAAGTTCAATCTTCATTATCAGGATATCATCAGTTCAGTACAGTAGCAAACACCAAATACTAATCAGCTGCTGCAGTTTAGTCCCTTTGGCAGACACCACACACAAACCAGCAAGGGGAACTCAATCCAGAAGAAAGTGCAAGGATCATCAACCAGCTCATGACCACTGCAGAAACAGCAATAAGCCACAGGAACCTCACGAGAAGTTCTTTGGTGAGCTTCTCAAAAACCACAAGCAGAGCTCAGCAACACAATGTAAGAGGAACCAATGTATGCATGTTGTGAGAAAGAATAGCAAGGTGGAGCAAAGCAAACCAATGCTTGAGTTCCCACTGTCTGTGGGGTCAGATTTATATTTCTTCTGAACACCATGCTTTCACATGTTTGTTATAGCAAAACATCCTTTGACCTGTGGTTGCTTTAGCAAAACATCCTTTCACCTGTGCGGCCAAGCAAAACATCATTTGACAGAGCTGGCTTTCCAATGAAACTAGAAGTTTCCACTTCACATAGCTTCTGCAGTCAGAGTGCTCGTGGACACATAGTTCTCACCATCAGGGAACAGGCAGGTGGCTGCTTCTACTCCACTTCATTAGTCATGGTCCTGGTCCATGAGATGCTGCAGCCCACAGTCAAGGCTTCCTCTGGAAACACACTCACAGATGCATCCAAGGAGTTCTTATTCAAAACCTGTCATCTAGAAGCTCCCAAAGCTCTTTAACTATATCACTCCAAGAGCTTCTATAGAACATTCACCTCATATAATAGACAGACAGACAGACAGACAGACAGACAGACAGAGACAGGAGATAGATAGATAGATAGATAGATAGATAGATAGATAGATAGATAGATATTGATATTTATGTATTTATGTTAATTTTATCTTACTTCCCAGTCTATGGAGTACTGCAATTGTTCACATAACTTTGTTAAAAGACCTTGAACATCTTTCTTGAGCCTTGAACAATAATTTGTTTAGGCTTTTATCAGTGACCTGTTTTTCAAATATATATTTGACCAGTATCTTGAGTTTTTGTTTTCAGCACTAAAATATATCTTCAAGAGTAGAAATTCATTATAAATTCTACAAAACATGAAAATACATGAACATAAATATCTTTAAATAGGAACATATAATGTTGGCTGGAATTAACTGCTTAAAGGGGTATATTACATGTATGCTTGTAAGCTATGAGGTTAACGAAAGGTTAGTAGAATGAACAGAGGGTCTTTAAAGATGTTTCAGAGGTGGCACTGTACTTGACAAAATAGTTTGATACGGGAGACTTGAGCATCATTCACCATACAGCGTTTGATCTGAATCAGAGAAACTCAAAGATCACTGGGGTACAGCAATCTGTATAATGCTTTTGCTACTTTCCATGTGTAAAACTTTACTAAAGAACTTAAAAAGATAAGTTAATAAAAAATTAAGAAATACCTCATATTTGTGCATTGTGAAAATCATAAAAGTAAAATATATCTTCTTCAAAAACCATCTGTACATAAATAAAATCCAATTCTGATTAAAAGCTTTATAGAATATGTTTAGATCAATAGAATAAAAACTTTAAAATTGATATGGACCCACAAAAGGTCCCATGTAGGAAAAGTAATTTCAAGAAGAAAAAGGCAGAACATATTATACTCTCTAGTTTTTAAACATATGAAACAGAAAAAGAAAATAAAGAAGCATCACACTGATGAAGATATGAAAAGAGAATGTAGGTGCTACAGTGATGTGAATTTGTACTGTAAAATCACTATAGAAGAAACATGAGCATTTCATATGAAAATTAAAACATTCTTATTTGATTCTGTAATTCCTCTTTTGACTATATCTACAGAAATTTAAAATAGAGATGAAAAGTTACCTATATCCGAGTGTTTATTGAAGCATAATTCACATTAGTCAAGGTATGGGAAAAGCATAAGTGTCAATAATCAAATTGAGAAAACTAGCATATGCTGAAATACTGAGCTTTTTCAAAAGAATTCTCCATTCCTAATGACATGCGGGTGATACTACACAAAGTGGCCACATCCCAAAACAGTACTGCTTGATCTTACTTATAAAAGGAAAATTAAAAAGTCAAAACTTAAAAACAGAATCTGAGGTTGGCAGATCAGAAAGTGTGGGTCCATGGGAACACGTTTCATTTGTGTTGAATACATTCTCAGGATGAACTATACAGCACAAAAGAGAGGAAACATGGCCAAATCAAATATATCCTTTTCTAGAATACACAATAGGTCATAGGAAGCTGCATGGAGTGATTGTCTATGAGAAACCTTCCTTGCAATGTTGAAAGACTTTAGGATCCATACTGGTGACAAGAGAGCACCTGGGCAAGTTAAGGGAGAGGGAGAGGGGGGGTGTACAAATATTTGTCCAATATTCAATGAAGTCTATGCTTAACAGAATTTCATTTTACTGTGTTGAACTCACTTGAGTTTTTTAAAATCTTAAAATAAATGGTAGAGGTGAATAATGAAATTTTAAAAAAATCAGTGCTTGCAAAAGAGAGTTAGAGAATGAGGGAGAAACACTAGGAAGCACAGGGTTTAGATGACTGGGTCCTAGGCTTTGTGTGACCAAATTAAGTCTCAGACTATCTTGGAACTGAGCTTCTGTTTTCACTGGCCCGCTTGGGACCCCATATCATAAGTTGCAGATGTGAAAGAAGTTATCTCCTACGTTTCTAATGTTTGTTGATACTCTCATGGGCACGCTGTGATCCTGATAGGTGTATTTCCATTGCTGTCGTATCCCGAGTCTAGGGGCATCTCTCATCAGAATGGCCTTTCTTTTTCACCCTATACACGCTTCAATCACTTCCCCAAGGATCTCTCTATTGACTTATATGTGGCTCATTTTCCTTTTCTGATGATCTAGCTATTTTGTGGAAGTTACAATAAAACAACTTAATAACAGTAGCACTTCAATATACTTTCCTCAGTCTAGTTTTTCCTGTGGTTTCGAGGAAGACAATACAGAGAACGGATCAAAGGTGGCAGGAAAGAGTGTGAATAAATGGGGCTAGAGAACAGACGGAAACACTTGCAAACTCAATTTTCCCTGGTGATAGAGGCCAGAGAGGCAATATTAATGGTGTTCTCCTGGATGTCATGTACCACTCCGACACATTTTAAATCTCTGCAGTATATATTCTATAGCAGGCCTTAGAGTCCCCTCCATTCATGTTGGCAAAAGGGAAAATTTCTCATTCAGTGTACTGCCCAGGGAAAAACCAGGTCACATGACTGTAGCCTTGATGATAGATGACTTGGGGAATATCTACATTTCTTTTAACTTGACCTTGGGTATGAGCCTGTAGCATGTGCTTAAATACCCAAACTAGACAGTGTTCAAGTCTTTGACAAAGCTTGAATATATTAGGAATACAGAAACTTCCATGTTCACAAGACCCTCATTTTTTACAGAAGAAGGAAGAGTAGCTCTGAGACTTGTGGAGAATGCCAGGGAGTACACAGCCAAAGATGAATAGATATGTTTACCTCAGGATTTTATGTTAATTTTGTCTTGTTTCCCAGTCTCTAGAGTGCTGTAATTGTCCAAATAATTCTGTGAAAGACTTTGAACATTTCACTTCAGCCTTGAACAGTGATATATTTAGGCTTTTATCTGTTACCTATTTTGCAAGCTGATCCCTTAACTCAATAGAGCTGGACGATGAATTCTGAGAGCATTTCCTGCTAGTGCCTTTCGTATTCAGCTATAATATCAAGTTGACACAGCCCAGTATTCTTAAAAATGGGTATCAATTGAATAATTGTCTCATTTGATTCATCTGTGAGTGTGGCTCAGGGACTATGCTGGCTCAATTGACATGGAATATATGAACCCACTATGGGCAACACAAGTCCCTAGGCAGGTGTTTTTGTGCTGTATAAGAAAGCTAAGTGCGAACCCGTGAGTTTGCCATCAAGCAGAGCTCCTCCAGGCTTTCTACTCTTCTTTCCTTGTGTGCTAGATCCATAGTTGAAGGTAATGCGTCCTAGAATACGAAACAGTTCATCCCTCTGTTTCTGACTTTGACATTCTGCCCTGACATCAGCCAATGATGGACTCTGAACTGGAAGTGTAAGATGATATAAACCCTTTCTTCCCCTATGTTACTTTTGGTCATGGTGTCTGTCACAGCAACAAAATGAAATTAGAACAGAGTCCCACCAACAAAAGAGTTAGATGTATGGGAATTTTAAGTGAAAATTGGGGCTTCGTGGGGACTATATCTATTTTCCTTCACTCGAGAGTAGAAATTAATTACTTTATTTCTGAGAAAGTGGAATTTGTTTCTTTCATTTATAATTGGAGAGGAAGTCAAATCATATGTTACATACTAAACAACTCTGAAATTTTTACTTAATATAACTCCTATGTGGCAAAAACCAGGCATGTCTTTTTAGTAACAAATAAGTGTTTATCCAGACCTGAAATAAGAATCCAATTATTTCTAATGCTTTTCCTGTTAATACTGGTAGTTGATGTCACTAGAATATTCTGAGTAGAGCATACTTCTAGTTTTATGTAATACAGCAAAATTTTCTCGTGGAACCTACTGCTAGCTTTGTATGAAATACTCATGTCAAAAATCTCTGAGTTTCCAAATCATCTGACGTCATCATGAGATGAAGTAAAACTTAGAAGGAATTGAAACAGACCTAGGGTCTTGATGATAGGAGGAAAACAGAGAGCTAGACTCAAACATCAGATGACATGCTTAGCTCAGAGCTACACCACAAATGTCCATTTAAGCAGCCTTCCTCTGTGTGTTTATTTCCTCATCCAGTGAACAACTGAGTTAGCACTAATTTCACTATAATCTCATGTCTAAGACTGAAGCCAGATTCTTTCTTCTAGTTACATAGCAGGAAACCAGGAGCATGGCATAAAGACACTCATCATTAACTGAGACTTAGAGGAATGTGGTGTTCTTGTCCTCAGCCTCAGATCCCAGTGGTTTTCCTGAAGGGAGCATGCCCACCTATTGGTAGACAATTTCTGAAGCCAAGTAACTACACATACTGCCTATACTTTTATTCCCTATTAGAAATGATTTTTCTCTGTTATACACTTCCATTGATCTCTCTTTGGTTTCTTGTTTATCAGAGTTGGATACCCACCACTAACTTGTATAGATCATCTTCTACAAGCTGAAACTTAATCAATCAACACTTATATACCATTTAAATATCAAATATATATCATGTGTCTCTTGGCCATGTGATTTTTTTGAGATATAATTACAACATTTCTCCCTTTCTGTTCCTGCCTTCAAACCCTCTCATATACTCCTCTTTGCTTTTTTTCCAAATTAATGGCCTCTTTTTTAAAATTAATTATTACATTTATATATAATAATGTGATTTTAATCAGTGTTCATTGGTCTATTCATCTCAACAACATGTAAGATATGTAGTCAGACATGTCCTATGCCACTCTGCAAAACAACAACAAATGACTTGCCAAAGTCCTCTTGCTAATTGACATGTTAAGATTGGAAAAGACTGTCTAGATTGGAAGCTTCTTGTGTTCTTAACTCAGAGTTTTTCTCTCTCTCTCCAGAGATGCCTCTATACTCCTAATACTTGGAGAAAATTAGTGTGAACTCTGACTGGCCACTCTCTGTTTTCTGTATTGTCTCTCATATTTCCTTGTTTTGCTTACCTATCACGAGCCACAAGATGCAAAAACCATTTTCTGTCCATGTGATCTCCAATTACTGATGAATAAATAGATACACAAACCAAGATGTCCTTCAGCCTTCTCTGACAAATCAAGCCTCCCTCTGTGACAGTAAGGATTCATCCCTGTCAGACATCATGCAGCTTTGTGTTTTGGGAAACTAAACTCTGTCTTTGCTTAACATTTGCCCAGTAGGGCACTATTTTCAAATTACCCATAGTGTTGGCATTTCCTAAATGGTGGGGGAGTGAGTGCAGCTAACTCGGGTGTATAGCAGAGGAAGAGGTGGCCTCTTGAATGATCTGGTGCACTGGTATTGACTTGCTAGCCTTAAACATGTACATCATTGCCTTCCAAAATGGACAAGACGAGGGCCTCTGGAGTCAAAGGCACAGTCATGAGAACAGAGATATTGCAGTGGAGACGCTTAGTCCATATTTCCTAGCTGATAGTCTAACTACATACATTTTAATGATAGAAAAATTTCCCCATCTCTCTAAGCTAAGACCAGAGTGTTTTGTAAGTAATTGTCTAAACCCAAATAGTACCCAGTTAAAAAACTTAAGAGTCAGCTTCATTTTTTCTTATTTATTTATTTATTTATTTATTCATTTATTTTTGGTATTTCAAGACAGGGTTTCTCTGTGTAGCCCTGGCTGTCCTGGAACTCACTCTGTAGACCAGGCTGGCCTCGAACTCAGAAATCTGCCTGCCTCTGCCTCCCAAGTGCTGGGATTAAAGGCGTGCGCCACCACGGCCCGGCAATTTATTTATTTTTGGTTAATTATTTTACTTATTCATTTTATATGCTGCTCACTGCCCTTGTCCTGGTTACCACTTCCCACAATTCTTACGCCTTCTCCTCTGGGCAGGTGGGGCCACCTCTCAGTATCTTCCCCACACTGGCACTTCACGTCTCTCTTCTCCCACTGAGGCAAGACAAGGAATCCCAGCTAGTAGAACATATATCTCAAGTACAGGCAACAGCTTTTGGGATAGGCCCGGCTCCAGTTGTTCAGGAACCACATGAAGGTCAAGTTGCACACCTGCTACATATAAGTGGGTAGGCCTAGGTTCAGCCAGCTTATGGTTTTTGGTTGGTGGTTAAGACTCTGAAAGCCCCAAGGGTCCAGGTTAGTTGACTCTGTTGGTCTTCCTATGAAGTTTCTATCCCCTTTGGGATCTAAATCCTTCTTCCTATTCTTCCATAAGAATACCCAAGCTCCATTCACTGTTTGCCTATTGGTGTCTGCATCTGTCTGAGTTAGCTGCTATGTGGTGCCTCTCAGAGGACAATATGCTCCTTTCTGCAAGCATAACAGAGTATCATTAATAATGACAGGGATTGGTGCTTGCCCATGGATGGGTCTCAAGTTGAGCCTGTTACTGGTTGGTCATTCCCTCAGTCTCTACTCCATGCCTGCATTTCTTGGAGACATGATAAATTTTGGGTTGAAAGATTTGTGGGTCGGTTGGTGTCTCTATCACTCCACTGGGGTTACTGTCTGGCTACAGGAACAGAGATGAGAATCTTGCTGAAATTACTATCATTTCCTGGAACTCAGTAAGTGACAGAATGTAAATTACACTATACCTGCTTCAAAGTTCTCTTATATGTCTCTGTTGAAATAACTTTTATGAAAGTGCTTTATGAACAGTAAAAAGCTTACCCACTGTGAGCTAAAACATCAGATATTCATTTCAACACTCTTTAGTTATTGGATAAAAAGCTAGTTTTGTGCCTTAGAGGAATGCAAAGGCAGGAAACACAGTCCAAGTCAGAGACAGTCCCTTCTCCAATTATTAGGGGACCCACATAAAGACTAAACTGCACATCTGCTATATATGCTTAGGGTTCCTAATTCCAGTTTGGGCATTCTTTTTGGTTGGCAGTTCAGCCTCTGTGATTCCCCATAGGCCCAGGCTAGGAGAGAGTTCAGTGGTAAAGAGCATTGACTGCTCTTCCAGATTCTCAGGACCCACATAGGAGCTCACAGCTGTCTGAAACTCCAGTTCCAGGAGATCCTTGCACCCTCACACAGATATATACATGTGGGTGAAACATTAATCAACATAAAATAAAAATAATTCTACATTTTAGGTAAGTAGATGTTAGTCATAGAGTACAGGACACAATCCACAGACCCAAAGAAGCTAAGTTTACAAAGAGGGCCCAGGGGAGGATGCTTGAATCTCACTCAAAAGAAGTAAAATAGACATAGGAAGTGGATGGGATCAGCTCATTTTTGTGTCTTTCATATATAGTTCTTTTCAAAAGCTTTAATTTTAAGTATCCAAGAGGTTCGTGTATATAGCAACTATCTAGGTGTTCATTTTGAATCTGTAAATATAGACAGTTAGAAAGAGGTGACCTATGGTGGTAAAGCAATACTACATCCTGATTGTGTTGAGGATAATTCTGTGACCCTTCACTATTGATAAACTTATATAGAAATTCACACATGGAGACACACAAATCACATCTGCATACAGATACATACAACAGATATATCACTTAGAGCACACACAGACACCTGAGCAGACATTTCACATGAACACTCATAGACGCAGACACACACAAACACATGCATAGACATTCACAGCACACATACTTATACATAAAAAGCAGATACAAATGTGTGCATGTAAAACTGGTGACATTAATAAATTATAACAAGTGTTTAAATTGTTTTAGAGTAATACAGAAAGTTACATCAGAGGAACAAATTGAAAAGGATTCCCTTTATGATATTGCTTCCAAATTCCTTGTAATCTACACTTACCTAAAGTTTACAGCTTTAAGACATGCCTGGTGGCTTGGTTTCCGATGGAGTAAATGTGAACTTTAGAGGCAGTGTATTAGTTAATGCAACTCTAGGGGTAAACCACGAGCTGGGCCTTTGTGATGGCTTCCTGTGCCTAGAAAGACGTCATTAATCTATAGAAAAGGAATTTTCACCTGAAATCTGTGCTGGGTGTTTTTCTGCATCTGCTCTATGGAACAGATCTTTAAAACCAAACAGGGCTCTTTCAAAGCCAGGATAGAGAACTAACAAGCCATGCAATTTCAGTGAATTTTCCTTGATTCTTAGACTTTAATTTGTTCACCCATAGAATCTTGTTCTTAAAGCATATATATATATATAAAATATTGTACATGTGAATTCCTTGAATGAATGAACAGTGTATTTACACATATAGAAATATATTATACTTTCAGTAACAAATAGCTGTAATAATCTTTATGCTAATCACATTCTACTGAGTCAAGTGAATAATGAAGCATTTTGTGTGGAGTGATGAAAGATAATAAGGAGTAAAACTGAATGTTGACGGTGTTTTCCTTTAATTTTTCAAAAGAGCAGGTCCTTTGTCCTTGAGTCCTTTTTAAGTCACCCCAAAGCTAAGCCCACTCAGAAGCAGGAACCTGCTGGGTTTGAGAGAAGACAGTAGCTCTTAGATGAGTCTTTTAAGTTTCAAAGGCTGCCTGCATTGGTTGCTGCCTGTTTTAGGCTAAAGCAACCACCTTTCCTTTAGGGGAATATCTAATACATTAAACAGTGTCTTCATTTCTAATGAGATAACAAACAATAGTGATTTCCATGCATAAATATACTCAAATTTAGAATTATGTAGCTGTACATAAAGGATTTCTATTATAAAATATGTAATCACCAAAGTTGGCCTTCCCGTTACTAATGGTATAAATTGTTATGATATTTAAAGGGAAATTGATAGGTCAAAGAGTGATTTGAATTAGAATCTCTCAAAGATGTGTGTCATGTAAGAGAAATCTGTAAGAAATAGTAGCCTCGAATATTTTTAGGCACCCAGGAGTGATGAATTTGTTTAATAATAATAATAATCATAATTGAGTGGTCTTGGTACAGGGGGAATTTAATGTAAAAAAATAGCTTTGGTACTCAAACATTTACAAACTCTTACAGATTAGGTGCTATCTACCTACAAAGACAGCATGCTTTGATAGTCTATTTGACATCCTTATGTCTAATGATAGCTAGATATAATAAGAATAAAAATATAAAATCAACCTCCCATGTATATGAAGTTGAAATAAAATGACGGGCATGCATATGTTTTGTGTAGCACTGGGTGTTCCTACATGCCAGGGTCTCTAACTACTCCCTTACAGTTCTCCCTCACATACCAGTTCTGCTTCTACAGCATTTGTTTGGGCAGAAGTGGCATCAAGCATCTCTCCTTGTTGGTAATCTATTATACTGGTAATTGGTCATCTGAAGACATTATTAAGCTCTGACACCCTCCAGATCTGTAATTGTCACACTTATAACCCCTTTTATTCTATACAAAACATTAGATAATGCTTATTCCTGGTAACAGTGGAGGAAACATTCAGATGGAGAGAGGTTGCCAGGATCACACAGTTGAAGTTTGCTGATTTGTTTTCTTTTAGGTGGTGGCAAGTTCAAGTGCCTTCTCCATCCTTTGAATTAGAGATGTGCTTGCAATATCAGAGTTGATTTTCAGCTTGTTGAAGATGCATGGTAATATCCTTAACCAGATGGTATCCATAAACAGTATACATATTGTGCTTCCTATGCTTATAAAATAACAATAAAATTTAAAAATATGATAAAGGAATAAAATACAGTTAAGAAAAGCCTTTTCAGAAGTCATTAAGGAAGATGAAAATCTTAACATTATGATTCTTGTTCCTTGAGAAGATTGCAGTTGAATTTGTGATATTCTGACCCAAAATGTACGGCCTCAGTTACTTAGGAGAGAGTATTAAACACTCAGTAATCATGACTCCTAAAAAGTGTCAGGTCATGAAAGACCAAGAAAGAGCAAGATACATAGGAAGAGTTTGGGAATATACAAAGCTAAATACAATATAGAATTCCTCCCTGAATTCTAGAATACATTGATATAAAATGATCATCAAGTGTGAGTATTTTCTGAACTGTTGCTAGTGGCAATATATACTTTGGAATACTTACAGATTACACTTAATGACATGAAAATAAATACTGCCACTTGCAGTATTTACTTCTGTTTGGGTATGTCTAGAGGCTCTCTATGACTTCTCTCATTTAAGTAACTATGACTACTGTGGTGCTTTGAATATACTTGGTCCAGGAAGTAGCACTATTAGGAAGTGTACCTACTATTAGGAAGTGTACCTTTGTTGGAGTAGGTGTAACCTGGTTGGAGGAAGTGTGTCACTGTGGGAGTGGGGTTTGAAGCCTTCCTCCTAGCTGCCTGGAAGCCAGTTTTCTCCTGTATACCTTTTGAACAAAATGCAGAACTCTCAGCTCCTCCTATGCCATGGCTGCCTGGATGCTGCTATACTCCTGCTTTGATGATACTGGACTGAACCTCTGAACCTGTAAGCCACACTCAATTAAATGTTGCACTTTATAGAGTTGCCTTGGTCATGGTGTCTCTTCACAGCAGTGAAAATCCTAACTAAGCCAACTACCCATTATATCAATGCATTTTATGTGACTATATTAACATATCATGAAACATCAACAGACTGATATCTATCTACACTCATAGCAAAAATGTTACCCATATACACTAAGATAATTGTAGGAAAGCCAATATGTAATAATATTTTCAATGAAACTAGTAAAGAGTAGGAATGTCAAAAGATCTACTGAAGACAAGTAAATTGTAACACCATCATACAATGGAACCATATGCAGTAATGAAAATAAAATACAGCTGTAAGTATCGACATGAATGGATAATGCCAGCATGTTGTATTAGTTGGATTAAGCTGTCACTTAAATACTTGAGATAATCTCTAAAGGGAAAAAGAGTCATATTGGTTCATAATTTTTAACCGTGTCAGTCTGTGACTAAACTGTCTCTCACTTTAACAGAGGCTGAGCATCATGGCAGAAGCAAATGAAGAACAAGAAGTAGAAAGGTTACGGAGTCAAATTGTCCCTTCCATAGTGCACTCTGTCAGGTGAAGAGACCTCCCAGGATTCCTTCCTTAGATTCCATCATCTCAGTGGTACAGGGCTGAGGATCAGTCTCTACCAAAAGGAGCTTAGGGAGCATCTGTGATTCAAGCTGTCAATTACTCCTCAGGGGCAAAGAGTAAATCACACAATTTTACAGAGTGACTCCATTTGCACAGAGTACAGAACACTTACATGGATGTAGTATTAATTTCCAAACTGAGCATGGTGGTTACTTTTGAC
Organism: Grammomys surdaster; assembly: GCF_004785775.1. Taxonomy (NCBI): domain Eukaryota; kingdom Metazoa; phylum Chordata; class Mammalia; order Rodentia; family Muridae; genus Grammomys; species Grammomys surdaster. The sequence goes on along the minus strand of NW_021620473.1, from coordinate 2,240,943 downwards.
AGGGAAAGGGTCACAATAAAATCTACAGTGATCAGACAGAAATTTTCAAAAGGAATGTTTTATAAATCCTTTGTTTTCCTTAAAATTGGTAACTGAGGTATGGAATATCTCCTGCTGGTCTCTTGCTTAGTTTTCATACTTTCAGAAATGCCTCATTCATGTGTAGTCAACATATCTTAAAATCATTTTAGAAACTCCTTTCATGGACACTTCACGAGAATTCCATATTTATCTGCAACGATACTGGACAGAAAGCCTTTTGTTTTTCTCATTGTTTCCTATCTCTCTGGACCACTTAAAAGTGCCCTACTCAGCAAACAAGCTGAGAGCAAAAACCTTAGAGAAAGGCAGCAAATCAGAAATGCAAAATGCCTTCACTGATTAATTTATGAAAATGAAGTTTCCAGCCTGCAAGAACCAGGGGCAAAACAAAACAATAATTCACTAGGGGTCCATGAGCCCCAGAGTGTAGCGCTTGGCCATGTGTGACTATTTATCACTTTGGGTCTCAAATCTGAATGATATCCATCATGCTGCTTGCGAGGGTGCCAACTGCATATAAATGGCCCTTTCCGGGCATCAATAGGCCTCCTTCTGCCAAGTGATTTGATAGTTCTTTTATTTTAAAACACTTAAGATGGATTATAAAATGAAAGCATACACTTTGGAGCTGTTTAGAAAAATCAATTCAAGCTACATTTAAGGACAAAGAGAAATCCTTCTGTTGTTTCTGGTGACTTGTGTTACTTGATAGAGCAGTACCACAGTGAAGCAAACATTCACCGAAGGACAGTTTAATTAATGACTTGTGGCTAACCCACTGACTGTGGCTTAGTGTTCACACATCCCCACCTGCCTCCCTAACTCTAGCCACTCAAAGAGAGCTCAGAATCTTCCTGCGCCATCCCCCACTCCCTGAAAACTGATCCTCAAAGCCCTGGGTAATCTTTAGAGTTTACAGGGATTGGATTTCTTTGTTTTGCAGAAATTACCAAAAGTGTTTGGAATCAAAGTTCAGAGAACAGAGAGTTTTCAAAATAAGCAGAGCCAGTGTGGCCCATACACAGAGATGGCTACAGCAGACACCTACTCCTGTGTTTTATGAAAGGTCCATGAGGTACCATGGACACCAGCTTCCAAGGGTAGAAATAATGCATGAGGGATGTGAGACTCCTTGGGACCTCAGCTTTGCCTCAGCTACTCTGGGAGGACAGCTAAGCCCCTGCTGTCCCCTAACTGTCAGCTGAAATAAGATAACCACAAGTCCCTCCTGAGGTTGGTGGGACAGATGGACACAGCACACAGTGTTGTGACAGGCGACACTATTCAACAAATCAAACGCCTGATTTTAGTGAATGGAAGGCAGCAGTGGGAGAACAGCTTCTTGTTATAAGGTCACAATTGAGCATCAATTAAATGCATGGGCTTTTGAGTCAAAATAAACTTAAAATCAATTTAGACAAACATAAATCTAAATCACAGAGTGTCCATTTCTTAGCTATATGACATACATAATTTTCAGAAAATGATCTAAAATTTTAGTACTCCTCAACTGAAAAATGGGTAGATGATATATTTATTGCTTTGCTTATAATAACCATATAGTAGGGTGGCATTAAAACTTAATTTACAAGGATTTTAATGACAATGAGATTCTTTTAAATTAAGGCTTGCTTCATATATAGATGAGGTCCATGTGTTAAAGTAGAATGACTCTGAAGAGCTGACGTGGACACACAGGCTTCTGTCCCTGCTATCAGAGGCCAAAGAGAAAGAGACAGAATGTTCTCTACATCCCTTGCTCAGGTAGAAGCACAGCTCTGCTTTCTCTTAACTTTGAACCTGGGCAAATTACTGGAACTTTCTTTGGCTCTTTATAGTCAAAGTTGATGCAAGTTATTGAAGACATAAAATGTATAAACATTTAAAAACATACTCTAAAGAAATGAATATAAACTTAAAAATATTAAATTCACTCCATGTTTTTTGAAATCTAAGTCGTTGTTAACTCTAGGTTAAATTTACCTTTGGACTCTATTGATAATCAAATATACGTAATTCATGATTTTTATTTCAAAGAAGCATTGATATTTGATAATTCATTCTGCCTAGATTTCTTGAAGTGAGAGTAATGAAAGAGTAGGAGAGTAGGAAGAGGAGAAGGAGAGGGAGGAGAGAGAGAGAGAGAGAGAGAAAGAGAGAGAGAGAGAGAGAGAGAAAGAGAGAGAGAGAAAGAAAGAGAGAGAGAATGCTGATATGGCTGATAATGATGTATTGTGGTTTGTGCATGTGTGCTCACAAGTGTGTGCATGTGTGCTCACAAGTAAGTGTGTGTGTGTGTGTGTGTTGGAAGTCTTAAGATTACTCTTTAAGCAGATTCAGTCTGCACTATCTTATAGCTAATGGCCTTCTTGTGCACAGTAGAATTCCAGCTGCCCCCATCCTCTTTAACTAACACCTCACACAATTCAATCATCACAACCTCATCTCCTCTCATCCCTCATTCCGGAACAACCAAAGCCATTTGTCTCTTGGCTTCTGTGAGTCAGAATTTTCTTGCCCTTAAGATCATGTAGTGTTAGTCTTTCTATACCTGACATTTTCACTTCACATAGCTCCCCAAAGGCCCACCATGTTGTCAAACTGGTGGGATTTATGTAACATATGAGCACCATGGTCACTGGGTTTGTCATTATTTCTATCTCAGTCCTATAAACAAATATTGACATGGTGTATCCTTGAAAATGTCTCCTCTGGAGAAAATATATAGCATGGTAGTTGTGCTTATCTTTTTATCCTCAGTCTGTGACGGGGTCCTAAATGACTGGACAGAACTCTAAGGACAGGTAAGTTTCTAAAGACTGGGTGTGTGAGGGTGGAGGGATGGCTCAGCATTTAGGAGCTCTGGCTGCTAGAGGATAAACTGGGATTCAGTTCTTAGAACCCACTTAGCAGTTAATATGTCCCCAACTTCCTGTTACAGAGGATCTAGAACTCCCTCTTCTGGCCTCCACGGGCAGCAGACACTCACATACATGTAGACAAGCACTCAAATTCATAAAATAAAAATAAACAAATATAAAAGAATAAAATAAAGATGAACAGTAAAAGTGTTTACAATGGCAAGAAAGCATGTTGGAGTTCCCCTAGGAAGTACAGCTGACAGTTCTCTTCCCTTCTCAGTTACCACGTTTGTATTAGCAGAAAATGTAAGTTCCCTTTTTGGTCTCTGCTCACCTTTCCCCTCTACCCCACCTCTACCTTTCATGGTTAACCACACCCAGCTAAGGAGCAGGTGTGACCAGTTAAATTTGTCCCACAATCTTATGAATAACATGTTGTTGTTTTCAACTTTATGTTCTTTTAAAAATCTGGCACATGTTGTTCACATGGAGGCATCAAGAAATGATTAATACGTTAGAAAAAAAAAACCTTACCTATATATTCACAGAACCCAAGAATGTCATCTGTTTCTGTCTGACAGAGCCCTTAGGGGTCAATGTTAGATCAGTTTCATCCAGCTGAATCAAGGGATCTATTTTGGTCTTCCCCTTTGGGGATGGAAAAGCTTTGGGGATAGTGTGCTTCACATGGTTCCAGTTCTATGATTTTAAGTAAAAGTACTGACTATGAAAACATCAAGGTTTGCAAAATCTCAAATCTACCTACAACTGGCATTTCTTTCTCAAGCACAGTCGCATGGCAGGTATTGGTCAGGTCCTGGATCAGAGTTTACCAGAGTCTTACAATGTGACAAAAGCACATCTGTTCTCAGGGAACAAGATTCCTATCCAATCAGAGGCAAGAAACTCTCAGTGGTGACATTTCTGGCCTGGCTGTGCTTGTAAACATGTGCCTAATTAGACCTTGGTTGCGATGAAGAAAGATTCTTAATGGATCTTTGCAAATAGCTGTATCACTGTGTGTAGCAAAGAAACGTAGTGAAGGCTGGAGTCAATTTGCAGACAGAGCCAATCAAAATGTTCCTTTGTTTTCTATAAGTCACAACCTAAAGTTCTTCCAAGGTGTAACACGCAGGGCATTTCCTGACAAGAGGCTTGCCCTGCGTTCCGAGTGATCAGCTAAAATAAGTTCTGGAAATGTCATTTGAGTGTTTTCAAATGTCCCAGCAATTAAAGTTTAAAGATAAGTCAAAATGAATGAAAACAAGATTTTTCTCTGACACTGACAGATACAAGAGAGTGATTAAAAAAAAAATGGCAACACACTGAATAGTGCAGTCCTGTGGCCCAATGCCTATTATAAAGCTACATGGAAATGCTGACTGAAGAATGAAAGTTCAGATACAAAGGTAAAGAATGGGAATGTCGGTGCTAAAGCAACTGGGAGGGAACATTGGTGATCTATGTAGACTTTTAAAAATTCAATGTATCAAAAATAATCACTTTCAAGTGCTGTAAACGATAAAGAAAAGACCAATTGATACAGTAAAAAACTATAGGAAAACATTTTTGTCAGTGAGAAAAAGGCAAAATAAGTTAGTTTAATTTAATGGTATAGCTCTGGGTGATGGTCCCACATCCAGGAGTACATGGGTATCACAGACTGGGTTTGAGAAGTTATTATAAAAATAAAAAGAAGTTGACACAAGATAGAGAAGTAGGGATGGACCTGAAATGCATGAGGAAAAGGTAAATACGATCAAAATAGCACATGAAATTATCAAAGAATTAATATATTTTAATATCAAAGAAGAAACAGCAAGTTACAGATTGGGATGCACAGGGGTGAAGAGTGCATAGTGTTGCAATCTAACGCCACTTCCAGAAGAAAAACTGAAAGTAAGCAATCCTGAGCATATATAAGATTTTCAGTATAATCATTCTTAAATTTCCTAGACAGGATATATTCATAGACCATTTTGTCCACAGAGAATTTTCACACACACACACGCACACACACTTGCAGAATATTTCAGAAAATTTACACAAGGGCATTTACACTACCTCTAAAACCTAGCAGCAGAATATCCTCAGTGACCTGTGGAGAGAGGAAGCAACACCTGGGCTGATCCAAACAATATAAAAGTGATCAATAGCGGAACCCAAAGGAGCTGCTCTCAAATATCAGCAACATGAAGAGACCTTAGGCTGCACTGAGCTTAAAACTATAGTGCACAACTATGTACAATACGATGCTATAAACAAAAGGCATGTAAACTGATCGGTACTATGATGACTAGTCATACGCAAAGGGAATAATAAAAGAAATATAAAATAGCATTGATCCCCAGTGAGGATTACTTCATGTGAAAGGAAGTCACATGGGAAAGAATCCGCTGAGTGTATATCGTTTATGTTATATGTTTCGTATTGGGCTATGTGTACATTATAAATAGAATATAAACGTCAATAGAGAGAGAGGAGTAATTCTGGGAAACTGAACCCAGGGTCTCTTATTTAACCTAGGCATATGTTCAAACATGGAACTTTATCCCACAACTGAATGATTTATTTTTCTGTATAAAATATTTTGTATGGGCTTTAAGTTTGCCTTTTGGCATGCTCTATGTCACCTCTTAGATATTTTCTTGTAACTTTAAGGTGGAGTTCCCATATAGTTATTGTCACCAGAACTTTCTATGACAATTTTTATATCTCCAAGTGTTTCGAATGAGAATCAGAATTGGAGCTTTTCAAACGATTTATCCTAGTGACCTGTGATGTGTGTCTTCCACTTATTTATGTGATGGAGACTCTAAAACCAGAGGCCATGATTTTGGCTCATGGCTGGATCCTACTCTTCCTGTATACGATGTTTCCAGGGCACAACTCAGCTAGATTTACTAATATTTATTTTGAATACATCTAAGTCTCTTTGCTTCACAGTTTTCTTTTAGTGGCATCTTTAATCTTTAAAATGATTTTACTTGCTTTGTGAATTGAATTCCATAGATTTGGGGCTTGCCTTTTTAGAAAAATAGATTTCTACAGCATAAGAATTCAAGTGTGGAAGAAGCTATGACAAAACTCTCTGAAAAGATTTCTAGGAACACTTATTTTATCATCTTTAAAACACTTTGCATGTGTCCTCAGATCTTCAGTTTTAGCTAGGTCCCATTTTACTCATTTTATTAATAAAATATAAGCAGTCAATTCTATTTGGTTGAGATTTTTGTATTAGATGTTTGTCAATGTTTTAATTCCTTGTACACATGTGACATTCACCACACTCTGGCTATAGGAAGACAGAGATACCATCGCCAGAAATGCACATCAAGACACTGAAGAGAAGAATGATAAAGACTTACATGGAAATCTATGAGAAAAAACAATCTACAAAACAGAAAAATAATTGGTAGCATGAAAGGTAAAGTATTTTCAATTTTACCCATCAGTGCACGTCGGTGTATGTGCAGATGTGTGTATATATGTGCCTTTATTAATGTATGTACACTTGTGTGTGTAGTGTAGTGTAGTGTAGTGTAGTGTAATGTATGTGGTTGGAGAACAATTAATAACTAAGTCAGGTTATGTAGAAAAATTAAAAGTCAGCCTAGTGGAACTCCAAGAGCATCCTGTCCTTCCAACCCCGTGGAAAACTTTGGGGACCCCAAAACTAACAAGCTTGGAGTCCTACCTAACCACTCATTCTAGTTGGGGTTACTAGCCACCCCTGTTCCACTGGTACAACCAGCAGAGGCACACAAGCGATCCCTGGAGTCTCTATTGTCTGTCTCTACCCTGGCTTCCCAGTCTAGAGGATCCTCCTAATACCCTAAGACCATCCTGCCTCCCCATGGAAACCTTTGGGAGACCCAAAACTAACCAGCATAGAACCCTGCCCAATTGTTCATCCTAGTTGAGCCTGCCTGCCACCCCAGCTGGGTCTGATTGGGACACAAGTTGCAGAATAGAGTCTGCCCAGGACATAGCCTGCAGAATATGGTCTACCTGATGGACAGCCAATACTGTAGGATAAGCCTGATCTCCATTATCTGGCCCATGGCTCGCCCCACCTTCCCAAGAAGCCCTGCCACCATTAGTGTTATCCAGGCAACATCAAAGAAAATATAATGGCAAAAGACAGCTTCAGGACACAATCACCGAGTAATATGATACCATCAGAGCTCAGCTATCCTGTTGCCACAAACCATGGATTTCCTAATGAAACTGAGGCACAAGAATAGGATCTTAAATCCAATTTTATAAAGATGATAGAGGTCTTTAAAGAGGACTTGAATGAGTCGGTTAAGGGAATACTGGAAGATAAATTCAAAGAGGTAGAAGCATTAAAAGATAAAGCAAATAAGAATTACAGGAAAATACAATCAAACAGGTGAAAAATAAGAATAAAATTGTCCAAGACCTGAAAATGGAAATGGAAGCAATAAAGAAAACAAAAAACTGAGGCAATCCTGGAGATGGAGACCTAGGAATGAGAACAGGAACTACTGATATAAGCATCACCAACAGAATACAGGAGATGGAAGAGAAAATCTCAAGTATAGAAGATACAATACAAGAAATCAGTAGTACATCAGTCAAAGAAAATGCAAAATCTAAAAAGTTCATGACACAAAGCATACAGAAAATCTAGGACACACTGAAAAGACAGGTAGAAGATGGAACCTCAAAATAGTTTGATTTACATTTCCCTGATGGCTAAGGATGGTGAACATTTTTAAGTGTTTCTTAGCCATTTAAAATTTCACTATTGAGAATTCGCTATTTAGGTCTGTACCACATTTCTACCCGATTGGATATTTGGTCTTTTTCCATATCAAGTTACATGAGCTTTATACACTTTTGATATTAGCCCTCTATTGAATGTGGTGTTGGTAAATCTTTTCCATTCTATAGGCTGCCTCTTTTTCCTGAATGATAGTCATTGTTGATCTATTACACAGGGGAATTGTTACATTTGCGAATACCATATATTTAAGACCCCACAAAATTCCTTAATCTCTTTGGAAATAAGAGAAAATATGGCATTTAAGGTCAAAATTACATTTGTATAAACACATATTACAGCATACATTGCATTCATTATAAACTTTGATATATGGTTAGGAAAAAAGGAACCACAGATGCCCAATGTCCCTTTTATTACAAAGTGGACATGAATGAAGCTACAAGATGCTTCCATGGCAGATGTTCCTATGATAGAACAAGTAGAGCATTCATCCACCATTTCCACTTCTTCAAGGTCAGCTTCGTTCATACCTTATGTCTAAGTCATGTGTTGGAGAGCCCCAAGGAGTTCAGCCCTTACTCTAATTCCTCTGAATCCAAGTACATTCCCACTGTCTATCTGATGACACTTTCCCCAGGAACAGGGAAATGAAATTGGGACTACTTGTGTGTCAAATGATTACACACACACACACACACACACACACACACCAGCCACAATTACTCCCAAATAGAACCGTTAAAAGGCTTTATTTAACCATAAACTTTTAGTATAAAATGGAAGTGACATACTTTATGTACCTTTTCTTTTGCATTTTGAATTGGTCATGTTTCTAAGAATAGACACTGTAGACCATTAAGGTAACTGTGTCTAAGCACTAGGAAAATGTTAGAGCGTCTGGCACTGTAGAAAGATCCAGTTTCCTCTCTCACCAGTACTAATTGTCTTTTTATTCTCCTAGTGGATAAAAAAGGACTTCTGATTGTGATTTAAATGTACAATGCTCTGACTGGGGCTACAGAAATAACTCAGTGGATGCAATGCTTGGTACTCAAGCATGAGGAGTCGAGTTCAGCTCCCATGTGAATGCTGAGTATAGTGGGGTATATGTGTGCAGGCAAGGACTTGTGTGTGTGTGTGTGTGTGCATGTGGGTGTGCATGTGTGTGTGTGTGTATGTGTGTGTGTGTCTTTAACCACAGTATTTTAAAGCAGAACCAAAATTCAGGTGGGGAGCCATAGAGGAAGACACTCAATATTAGTCCCTAGTCTCTAGTTGTGGACAGATGTGGGTAGGCATAAAATTATTTGAACATGCAGGCACATGCATCATACACACACACACACACACACACACACACACACACACACACACAAGCATCACTCTGATCATGATTCTTAGAATGCTTTATTTACACAGTTGTAAAGTTCATCTGCTTTGTAGGGATGTCTATTGCAGCCCGGAACTGATTTCAATTGGCTTGTCTTTATTGTGTGATTCAATTAGTTCTTCATGTGTTCATCCTGTGAGTTGTCTTTCCATCTGTTAACACTACCTCTGAATAAAAAAATAAAAGACTTTCACTCTAGTAATGTTCAATTCTCTCAGTTTCTTTTATTACTGCTTGTTTGGTTGTGTAAATCATCACTGCTGATTCAGGATCTGTGAACTTTTTAGCCTTATGTTTTTCTTAAAGGTTTTGTAAGCTTCTGCATTTAAATAGGTCTCAGTTCATTTTGAAGTTCATTTTTTTATGTGATTAAGAATATGGAGACAGGAGTGAGTAGAATAATTCCATCTCAAAAGATGCCACCTTCTGTGGCATGAACCTGGAGTAACATTCCATTCATTAGAACTTCTGTGTCTCTTTACACAAAAGTTAGCGGGTTTCAGAATTAATGTTCACAATTATTTACTAAACTTATTCTGAATATCTTCACTCTTCCTTGTATTTATTAAAATAAAATATTTGTTCTTAATTTCTTCCTGCTGGCTAAAATAGGGAAATATGGTAGGTTTATAGCATAAACCTACCACATGGTTATGGTTAAGTCTATGAGGTTCTTAGTGGGTTTTTAAATGATTTTTTTGTCTGTATGTCTATAAGACCATGTCACCTAAAAATGCAGAATTTTTTTACCAATTCCTCTCAAATCTGGATGCATTGTATCCAAGCTTATTTCCTAATTGCCTTCAGGAGAACTTATGGCACAACATCCACTACATCATAGGAACAGTAAATTTAGACATATTCATTGGCTACTGATTTGTGAAGCATGTAGTATTTCACGTTTATGCTTACATCCCTGATTCTTCATAGGTGACTCTTATGGAGGATTGTTATCACAAAGAGATACAGAGTGACATCATGATTATTTTTTTCTGTGTCTCTCCAGGTAAGTGTATGCCTTTATAGTTTTCTTCTTCTCAGAACCAGAGTGTGGAATGAATGTATTACCAACATTAAAATGTTCTCACACTTTATTTGGAATCTTTGTCCCATGACTGAGACAGATCTCATCTGGCTGTGCTACACAGGCCTTTATTTATGATACTGGGTTCACTTCTTTAGCATTCACAAAAGTGTTTCACATTTGTGGTAATAAAAGAACACATAAACACCTTGTCACCAAAGGACCTCCTCAGCAGAGAATGCCATTTTTATATCATTGACATAAAACTTAAGTTGATTCAGTTTACACATAGCTTATTTAAACTGGACCTATAAATTAGACAGAAGAGACCTTTTTTTTTTCTTTTTGACATGCTGAACTAAATTGTATCTCAGCTCATGGCCTTTTCTTTGGGTACATTTCAGAGAGATGCAAGCAACACCAATCTAGAAGGGACAAGTACAGGTAGGTGTAGCATGTCAGAATAGAACATTTGGACATTTAGATTTGAGTCATGGGCTTTACAAATGTCTTCTGGAATTGAGAAATACACTTAACTGCTAGTATCTCATTTTCTCTATGCTATAGGGTGACAGTCAAACTCAATTTATGATTAGTGGAATGCACTAAAAAAACTAAATATCTTAGACATTGGTGTTTACATACATGTACACACACACACACACACACACACACACACACACACACCCCTCATGAATGTCCATGGCATTTAGCTTTATGTGTGTAACATGATTACTGGTTTGAGATGTTCTGTTTTCATTGTGATTCATTCAGTGTTTAGAATTTTTCTCTACATTGACTATTTTAATCTACCTTTGGGTTTATCTTAGTTTTGTTTCAAGCACCCTGTGTTCAACCTCAGGCTGCCTTTGGGCAGAGTTTGCCCTCCATCTCCTGTTTAACTTCTCAGCTTTCTTCAGGTTTGGCGGGACAATTTTGGCTCAGTTCTCTTCACTCTGCTGGGTTTCACAGCCTCACTCTCTGAGGCAACCTGCCTCCTTTGGACCCAATGGCAAATGCTTTGGCTAAGCAATTATATCTCTTTTTACCAACATACCTATGCCATGGAGAAAATAACTCACCAGTCACAAACTCAGCTAAGTCTCCGCAAAGAGATGATTATAAAGCTTCACAGTCTGTATCTGAGTGTTAATGAGCTTCTTTCAATACCTATGCTTCTGGCGGTCATCCTGTGAAGTTTCTACAGTCAGTGATGATATAAGATGCCACTTTAATTCTTAGCATCTTTCTGCCAACAAGTCTCTCTACTTAGATCCCTCTTGTTGCTTGTGTAATTAAAAGCACCCCCTATTTTCCACCACCTCTCTTCTGCATAACTGCCTTGATCATGATTAAAAGTCACTCTGCTCCTCTACCTACATCCCATTAAAACTGTACAATCCTTTTCCGACAGATAGATTAGATCTCTCAGGATTGCAGTCTTGGCTGTGATTGTTAAAACTGAAAACAAACATATGCTCAAGAAGGATCTTAATTTTTTTGAATCTTACTCAAAAGGAAAACTGAAGTAAGGCAATTTGTATTCATAACTAATGATTGTTCCCTTTCTAAGGAGGTGAGCTGACAAAGAATTTCAAAGACCAGTTGGAACTAAGAAAACAATACAACTCTTATTTTTCCAGGTGATACTTCCCACAATGTGACTTCCAGACAAGCTTGTAGAAAGCAAAGAAACACAACTGAGCACGTAAGAGCCCTGCAGGCTACTGACTGGGGATCCCTTACGGTGTCAACTTAATTGCAGACATCTGGTGAGCTACTGGTTCCCACAAGTCTAGTAAATTAAATAAAGATGATGACTTAGTTTAATCATGAGAAACAAAATATGCAAATAATTGAGGAAGGAGTTTCAATGGTGCTGGAGGTGAAATCACCAGAGACAAGGAAAGAGTGGATAATATCAATTTTAAGGGAATTAAAACTCAGTGAAGTATTAAACCTGGCTGAATATCCAGTAGGCATCTTCACTGAAGAGATAAAATCTACCCAAAAGGAGAGGAGGATAGAATATCAGTTCAAATTTTAGGGCCAACATAGAGGTAGTTTATCTAGGGTAACAATGTCCTAGATTAAGTATCCTTTCCCTGGCATCATGGATACTGGGAGACCCACAGGTTCCTCTACCCAGATATGTGACTAAAGACAAGGTACTTTTACTGTTGATTCATTTTATCTTTTACCCAGGCATAAATAATTCCTAACTTTTGTGTTTGTTTGTTTTCTACATTTATTTTTATCAAAAATGATTTTTTTCACACAATATAGTCTGAAGACAGTTTCTTCACTACCAGCTCCTCCTCACTTCCACACCCACACTAATCTGAACAAACATCTATGTCTTCAACAGGTACATACATGTTTCTTCCCTCTGAGTCATCCCTATTTGGTACCGATCACCCCTGAGGGAGATGTTCCTACACTTCAACTTCTTGGACTCAGACCCATCTCCTTTTCTTCTCTAAGTTGTTCATAAGGAAATTCTGAAAGACATTCCCATGCTTCATGGTAATGATCACAAATTGGATAAATAAAAATTCCATGCTTTTGGAAGCTCCTCTGAAATAGTAGACAGATGTATGAGTATCCAAATTTCATTTCGTATATCATCCATTGCACAATGAATGCTTACAAAGTACTTTTACAGTTTGTCTTAGTTAGTGTTTATATTGCTGTGATGAAACACCATGACCAAAAAGCAAGTTGAGGAAAAAGGGATTATTTGGCCTACATGTCCATATTGATGTTCTTTACTGAAGGGAAGCCAGAACAGGAACTCAAACAAGGAAAGATCATGAAGGAAGGAGCCTGCAGGCCACGGATGAGTATTGTTTAGTATCTTGATCCCCATGGTTTGCTCAACTTGTTATCTTATAGAATGTAGGACCACCTGCCCAGGGATGACACAACCCACAATGGGCTGCCTCCTTCCCACCAATTAATAACTGACAAAATGCCTTATAGCTAGACGTCATGGAGGCATTTCCTTAACTGAAGATCCTTTCTCTTTCATGACTCTAGCTTGTGTTAAGTTGACACAAAACCAGCTAGTATACAATGTGTTTACAGAGAAATCACTGTGGATTTGGCCTTTTTCAAAGCACTAAGGACACAGCAGTCGGAAAAAAACAAAAAACAAAAAAACCAAGCCGCTGCTTCCATGAAGTTTGTGTTCTACTATGAGAACAGATAAATAAAACAAATGGGTAAATCATGGTACATGCTGGAATTGACGAATACTAGAAAGCGACAAAACAGATGCAAGGTCAGCAGAGAAGGCTCCCTTAAGTGTCCACACTTCAACAAAGAGTAAAGGTGTTGAGGGAAAGTCATGGGGATACTAGAGAAAATGCATGCCAGAGAGCAAAATCAGACCACACCAGGAGTCTGAGTTAATACATGTCTGTGGATCTTAGGAAGAGCAGAAGCTCAGGGTGACAAAAGCAGAGTAAAGCTTCCTAAGCTAAGTGCAATAAACATAGATCATATGTAATCTTACAAATTAGTGTTAAAGTCATCTACGCTTCTCTAATGTCAATAGTGACCCATCGATGGGCTTTAATAGAAAAACATTTGAATCTGGATTGTAACGACTCATAGCTGAACAAGCTATGATAAAAAGTCAAATTACAAACAGAGAGATTTATTAAGAAGACATTGAATGATTCTGGTAGTATAAGAGATACTCTGGTGAAACCTGGAGACATGTACAGATTCTCAGAATTTCTTCCCAACCCTTAATCTCTTCTTTCCCCCGAATTTCATTTCATTTCTTAGCTGCCCCAGAATATCAGTGTTAGTTCTAAATACTGAGCCTGCTGTCCCCTTATTCAAAATTATCTGTGTACCAAAGTCTCCAGTTGTTCTCAGCATTTAATACTGTGAGGTATAAAATCTGGCTGCTCATTGTGTTGCTAGGGGAGGTAAGCCTGAATCACAAGGTGAGCATTTCAGCCAATTGGTAATCATAAGTCAGAGGTATCTAGAGATATAAAATCCCCACAGCCTTCCATCCCTTTAATGAATTTTTTGAGGCATGATTTCTCAGTACAACATTGTAGAAGTCATTCTAAAATGATGGATGTACTGGGCAAGAATCCAGCTGTTTGTCTTTGAGTGCTGAAGGGGAATACGTATGGACTCTTAGGAACCCTGTCAGCATAAGGCAGAGCTAAGCCCATTGGATCCCAAATTCTCCAAAGACAAAGGATCACTGGACCATGGAATACGTCTTTATCACTCTAGTGCTTTCCTAGAACACACTTTGGGGAGTTTTGCTTTAAATTCTTCTCAATAATCATAGCCCAACTTTGTATGAGAGAAACCCTGGAGCTTACACCCTACACTTATGTCCTTGATGCTCCTTAGTCACAGCTCACCAACAGCTCTGTAGAAATGATGAAAAGACCTTAACCTCTGCTGGTCCAGAGTCTCTGAATTCTCCAGTGGAGCAAAGTACTAAAAGACAACACTGTCTGGGTGAAGAAGAATGAATTTTTCTAGAACTGATTTATGACCCTCTGGTTTATGGCTCCTGCAACTGTGGACAGTAGACAAAACAGATGAATGCAATGCTCAGAAGAACGGGGATTCTGTCTGCTTATTAGAAGTGTTCTGTACCATGATTCTACCTGCCACAAATGGATGAGTTAAGATGTGGTCTACAAGGGAACTTTTGAAAGAAGGTTTTATGGTAGGTGCTGTATACTATGTTCCTATATAATAAGAAAACATGAATCATCTTTCACACTCCCACCTATCCTGCCTGGCATCTGCAGCTCCTACTTTCAACACAAATACAGGGAAACAGATATGTTTCATCTGGAAAGAAGACAGGAGATCCCTGGATACTATATCCTGTGTTAGCCAAGCTCTCATCCATATCTCCCCAGATTATAGAAGAATAAATCATCACCAGAAAAGCATTTCTGAACAATCTCAACAGAAAACCTTTTCTTCACTTTCTGTAGGGTGCTAGCCATCATTAAACAATTGTTGATCAGAACTAAAGTGTGTGTTTTAGGTGCTTCTGGATTTGATAAACTGTTTTAAAATTTCTTTTTCATTGTTCCATGATTAAAATCATGGCTGGTACAAAAGGACATTTGAAGTTTTCTGATTACAGCTTGGTGAAATGTATATTTCTTAGTATTTCTCAGACTGTTGTGAACCTGTATATAATTACAGGGTCAACCATGATATTGAATAAATAAAACATTTAATGGAAAATAAAAATAATTAATTTCTACTTACCAGTGGGAAAGACATGGAAATAGGAATTAACCTGTGCTCTTAGGTGAATTCTTGACATTGTTAGAATAGCAACAACAGCTGTAGCAATAATAACCACTGAGACATTACCCTTGTCCTAGCAACATGTCTAACAGCTACATAAGATTGTGTTTCATGATTTCCAAAAACACTGATAGTCAACATTTACTTTGTGCTTCTTTGCTTCTATCCTAAGACTTTTCTATGGTACTCTCATCAGTAGATTGGGAAGTAGTTACTGGAAGCTAATACTGCAGCAAAGTCAGATTGAAACCCAAGAAAAGAGACCCAGAACCTTCTTACCCAATACAAAAAAATCTTGTCTAATAGTTAGGATCAAAATTCCTAGCGACTCCACAATTCAGATATTCTGAGATAAGACAAGCATGATCTTTGATTCATTTCCATAGGAGAAAACCAGAGATTCAAGTTATTAAACCATTGCCCCTAACCTCCCATGGTAACTAAGTGATTATGCCAGACCTCAGACTTGTTGAGTTTCTTGTCATTGCCTGACATGAGAATTTGACTCTTAAAATTTTCTTCCATGCTCTTTAACTATTGTCAAATAAAGGTTCTATGTTATTATATAACCTGGCACTCTCAGGTCATTCTTTAGGAACACAAAAATACAAAGTTGATGATTATATACAGAAAATGCTTGAGGGTAGAGACTACATCAGGTGCATCTCAGGATAAAGAAACAGCAAGGATATCAAGAATATTGCTCTAATGCAAAAGAAAAATAGCAAGCCATAGACATTTTTAAGTTATAAGGTCCTCATACACAGAGGTTGGCTGTGTGGGAAAGGCATGGGTGCTGTTTGTAAATAGAAGGAGAACCATTGCCTCTGGGAACTTGTATTTGCCCTGCCAGGTTTTCAAACTGGAATACCTTTTCCATGAACCTGCCCTAATTGCTGTAATTGGACTATTCATATTTTTCTTAAATTCCCTAGTTTCCAGGGGTTGGGACAGCTTTGCATGTAACTCTTAATGTAGCAACTGCAGATGAAACAGATACCAGCATTTTGGGGATTGGGGGATGTAATGGCTGCCAATCTGGGTCATAGACCATAACCCTCATGAGAGGATCCTAATTAGTCCCTTGATGCTTCCTTTAAATAGGTCACTTCCCTTTCACTGTTAGACATTATTTCATATTCTATTGCCAGGGTTTGTTTGCATTTGCTGTAGTTCTTTCATTATTAATGTAAAGGAGCAATTCAGCATTTCATGATTAATTTTAAAGTAGATCTTCCTTGTGTAAATAATTGATGAGAATGGTGATCAGAGAAATATGGAGACAGGAGCTGGCACCCCTCCTGCTGACTCCTGTCTTCTTGTTTGCACTGATTTTCCTGCCCCTACCCCAAGAACCTTCATTTGGTTGCAGCTGGTTTGTATTTTCCAACTTCTTGTCATGGACTCCTTTAGTTGTGTGTCGACGTATAGTGCAACAGCTTTAGAAAATGAAACACAGTTCTTCCCACTTTCCGCCAACTATTTATAAAAGGAAAACATGAGGAAGCAGAGAAGTTATTTCTATCCTATCCTCCTGGGGTGTTAAGGCCAATGGAAGAGGAATTAGGAACAATCTACTAAAGAAAAAACAACTTACTTTTATATTATATATTACACAGATTTTACAATTAAAAAGATAAGATGTCAAGGCTTGCTTCTCACTAAATTGTCAAATATTTACTATCTTCCTCCTGGGCTAGCTCCTTTGTTTAAGACATCCTTAATCATGGCCGCTCATTTGCCTAGATATCTAATATAGAGCCTGGACATCCCATGGGAAGAGGAAGGTGATTGGTAATCTCTCAGTGCTACTTGGCATACACTTTCATGCTTATTTATTTATTTATTTATTTATTTATTTATCTATTTGACAGAAAAATAAAATGAGTTAGGAGCCACTTGACATAACTATAGAAAATAGAAATTGTCTAATAGTTGTAAGAAATACAGCTGATTACTAGTAAGCATTTGTAGCTCTCTGTTCTTGATTATCGATGCAATGTGCTCCCTTCTAATCATGATGGACCATGCCTTTAACTGAGTTAAAATAAACTGTTTCTTTCTTACAGAGGTAAGGAGAGATATATTGATAGAGGGGGAAAGGAAGGAAGGAAAGGGGAGAGCAAAGGACAGGGAGAACAAGAAGGAGAGGTGAAAGAACAGAAGACAAAAGACAAATAGAATGTGTCTACATTGGCGGGCTTCCCACTCTATTTCTCCTCTTATTTCATACAGGGTCAGTGCCTAAATATTCTGCTCCTGGACCCCCAACAATGCACATATATGTCACCACACATTCAGTCCAGATATCTATTGTGTTAATATTTCAAACACTCTCTAAATGTTCAAGGTTATAGCTTCTCTGAAACTCAAGGCAGATTCTTATCTGGAGTCCACTTGAAAACCAAAACCAAGTTTCACACTCACAACATGAAATGTCACAGAATAAGCATTCCTAGTTCAAAAGGATGAAAAGCATAGAAATAAGGAGTGAGACCAAAGCAAAACTGAAATATAGTTGGAAAAATGAAAATATCCAGTTTTAGAGCTTATATCTAACATCTGGCACAATGCAGGTGAAGGATATAGCATCTAGAAGCCTTGGTCAGACCTGTCACATAACCATACCCTTTATAGGCAAGTAATCAAGAGGCAGTAGACTGGTACTGAGTTTTAGGATCCTGAGCAAGAAGTGTTGAATCACTTATTATGGCAAAAACTACACACACCCAGTATCACACTAAAGTATTGAAAGCACTCCTAGAAAAACACAAGAGAAAATTATGTTTGTGAGAATTATTCAATGAAATTGGTGCTGATTAGATGAAAAGAATTACAGAGCATGAGGGAATCAGACCTCATTTTTCTCTGGCTTTTGATTTGGATTTGCAACAATTAATTCTTCCCACGTTTACCCACACAGTCTCATTCATCTGGACTCATCTGCATTATATATGATGAGTACAGCCACGAGTCAGACACTTACATTTGATCCTTCAAGACTGTCCATAGGCAATTACAAAGTGCATTGCTGGATAAGCATCATGGAATGAGCTGCCATCTCCAATAGTCAACTCTGTCTTGTTAAGCCAGTGCATTATAGATTCTGGGAGGGAGCTATAGCCAAGGAAATACCCTAACCTTTCACTCAACTCAAAGCTAACTGTGCTCAAATGAATAACTGGACTCCTAACTTTTCTCCTGACTCGGGCTCCTTAATAGGATCCTTGTCCAAAACACTTCCCAGGTACATCCATTATGTCCTCTCGTCTTTGACCTTTACAAGGGCATTTTCCCCTCTCTGACATATTACTACTTCCATCCCTTTAGTCTTTTTTGTTCTTGATTCCATGGCTTCCAAGACAGTTTGTTTGGTTCCCTGAGCAGTGATGTATAGTCTACCCACCCATCTCAGGTCAGTAACTGGGAAGAACCAGAGTGCTGAGAACCTAATGCACTGTTCTTTTCCTTTTGTCTTCATGATCACATCAAGTGAATAAAACATTGAATATTATTTGGTTTCAGATGACCACCTCTGCACCTTGACAAATCCATGTGGTAAATTGTGAAATGTAGAAATTGAGGCCAACATCCATTTTGAAAGGGCAAAGAGCCACTGGTTTTGCAGTATAGCTTGGGATGCTGGTGGATCCAGAAGTGCCTCAACAGCTATGCCAATGAGCGATTCTTTACTGATACAATCTCGAGGTAGAATTGATCCTATAGAGAGTAGAATTGAAATCACATAAACCATTTCTAATCTAACCAGGAAAGGATCCCTAAAGGTCCTGATTCTCTGACAAAGAGACAAAGATCTTTCAGGCCCTGTGAAGCAAGTTGTGCTGAGTAACTACTTTTAACTCTAAGCAGTCATAACTCATAGAACTGTTTGATAGCTATGCCTTCAGTGAAGAAGAATGTAGAACCTCTGGATTGCTTTGTTCAGTGGCTCAAAAAACATTAATTGTGGTTAGTTTGCCAATGCTGTAATGGAGATAATTGTGTTATACTTAGTGAGAGTGTATGGTGACATGTGGGTCACTTTACTGCACATTGATTGCATAGAACTCCCTAGAGTGGCCACCACTAGGACAACAGAATATCAATAGCAATGTCAGAAGTTGTTCAGCAACTGGAAAGAGTCATATTGTTCTTTCTCAGGCCTCCTGGTCCCCTTGCTGTCTTTATCCTCAAATATGGACCTTCAGAGACCAAAGAAAATGCAATAAAGTAGTATCAGCATAAACTCCTCTGACAAAACCCTACTGTATTGCCAGCAAGATTTTGGGGTAGGGCATCTGCATTATACAGCCATAGTGTTATGTATACCTCTAATCTTTGGGAAATATAGGGCTATATGAACACTCTCACGCCCTGAAACACTGTAGCAGTCCATGGATGAAGTCATCTATCTGCTAATCTACGGAAGTCATCATTCCCACTCTTATCTTAAGTAAATCCATGACCAGCTAATGGACCATCAGGGTCATGTGCGAGTATGAGCCAATGGGTAGCCATGCTAAGGTCTTGGAACTTCAGTGATTTATACAAGTATAGATCAACTATGGAACAAGCAGTAAAACTCTGACAATCTTTACGGAAGATTTACTTGGTACTTCAAATAATGACATAAAAATAAGACTAGGGATCAGGTTGATGTTGCTGTGTTCCCTAAGGGACCAGCAACCCCATGGGAAGGTGGGAGTTCTAAGGCTGGTAGAGAATTGAACCTCTGTTGGTAATGATAGTACAAAGGTAACTTTACTTTCCAAACTCCCTGGTACTGAGTTGAAAGACAAAGAAAGAAAATATTCTTGGGTTCTATGACTAAAGTCAAAATGAAATGCTTGCATAATATCAGCTACACAGGCGTTCTTTTAGGAATCTATAAACCACATTATTATGGTCTGAATGCATGGTTAGCATAGCTGTATTGTCTACATAGGTTACTATTTGCATTCACTCATATACACTGATATCAACTGTTGGAAACCATGTCATCTTAATAGAGAACAGAGAAAATAGTAAACTCATCTGACCTATAATCTGTGACATATGGACTGATCTATCTTCTCACTCAGCCAACTCAGAGGGTCAGGGCTCCAGCTTGAGACTAAAATATTTTGTATAGTCTGTTAGTTCTAAGGATAAATGATATGAAGCTTTTCCTGAAATGGAAAGTTACTTGTCCTTGTCTATTTGATTGGATTTAGAATCACTTAAGAAACATACCTTGGGTATGAATTTAATAGTATTTCCAGAGGGAAGCTTATCTGAAGACAGTTCTACTTTAAACATGGATAATACCATCCTATGGTTTGGAGGACCAGAATGAAAAGATGAGTGAATAAGAGAAAGCATTTTTAATATCAGTATTCTAGATGGGTACTGCTCCCTAATCTGCTGAGATATGAACAAGCAACCTCCAGCAGCCATGAGCAAGACTTTGCACACCCAAGAATGATCTGTAGGTTAAATGAAGGCCAGGAAGGAAGGACTTTTAGCCTTCTACTAACTGGCATCCTTGTATGCTGTTTTTTGAAAACTTCTCCTCCATTCTTTTTTTCAATTCTCCTGCATCAGTGATTTGTACTGGTTTTTGATCACTACATAACAGTGCCTTAAAACTTGGAAGCTTACAAGGGAGAAAAAAGTTTAGTTGGACAAGAATAAGCAATTAAACAACAAAAGGAAGTCAAAGGAATACAAGGCAAAGGATACTGTCAATAGGACAAAACAGCAACTAACAGTTTTGGAAAAGATCTTTACCAACCATACATCAGATAGAAGACTAATATCCAATATATACAAAGAACTCAAGAAGCTAGACTCCAGAGAACAAAATAATCCTATTAAAAATGGGGTACAGAGCTAAACAGAATTCTCAACTGAGGAATATAGAATGGCTGAGACGCACCTAAAGAAATGACAGCATCCTTAGTCATCAGGGAAATGCAAATCAAAACAACCCTGAGATTCCACCTTACACCAGTCAGAATGGCTAAGATCAAAAACTCAGGTGACAGCAGATGCTGGCAAGGATGTGGAGAAAGAGGAACACTCCTCCAGAGTTGGTGGGATTGCAAGATGGTACAACCACTCTGGAAATTAGTATAGCAGTTATACAACTCCTGGGCATATACCCAAAAGATGTTCCAACATATAACAAGTACACATGTTCCACTATGTTCATGGCAGCATTATTTATAATAGCCAGAAGCTGGAAAGAACCCAGATGTCCTTCAACAGAGGAATGGATACAGAAAATGTAGTACATTTACACAATGGAGTACTACTCAGCTATTAAAAACAATGACTTAATGAAATTAGTAGGCAAATGGATAGAACTAGAAAAAAAATTCTGAGGGAGGTAGCTCAGTCACAAAAAAAGCACACATAGTATTTACTCACTGATAAGTGGATATTAGCCCAAAAGCTCAGAATACTCAAGATACAATTCACAGACCACATAAAGCTCAAGAAGAAGGAAAACCAAAGTGTGGATGCTTCAGTCCTTCTTACAAGGGGAAAGAAAATATTCACAGGAGTAAATACAGAGGCAAAGTGTGAAACAGAGACATGAGGATACAGCTATACTACTCTTGGGCATATACCCAGAAGATTCTCTAACATATAACAAGGACTGTTAGGAGCCGCGTTGGCCATTGCAACATGGCGCCGGTTTCCTGCTTCCTGGTTCTTCTTGAGAGCCTTGCTTGAATGTGCGCCTGCGCAAGGCTCGAAAACCAGTATGCTAATTGGAGATGTCATAAGAGCCAATGAGTGTGTGGCACATCTCCTAGGGCTCTATATAAGCCACAGGTTTTTCGGGCTTGGCGTCCCTCGCTTCACTGCTATCTAGAGAGCTGTACAATAAATTGCTGTCAGAAGAATCCTGAGTGTGGCGTTCTCCTTATCGGCGAGGCTGCGAGCTGCAAAGGACATATGCTCCACTATGTTCACAGCAGCCTTATTTATAATACCCAGAAGCTGGAAAGAACCCAGATGTCCTTCAACTGAGGGATGGATACAAAAAAATGTGGTACATTTACACAATGGAATATTACTCAACTATTAAAAACAATGAATTCGAGAAATTCTTAGGTAAATGGGTGAACTAGAAAATATCATCCTGAGTGAGGTAAGCCAATCACAAAAGAACATACATGGTATTCACTCACTGATTATTGGATATTAGTCCAGAAGCTTGAAATACCCAAGATTCAACTCACAGGCCACATGAAGCTCATGAAGAAGGGAGACCAAGTGTGGGTGCTTTGGTCCTTCTTAGAAGGAATAACAAAATACTCAAGGGAGCAAATATGGGGACAAAGTGAGGGACAGAAACTGAAGGAGTGGCTGTATGGAGACTATTCCACCTGAGTTTCCATCCCATGTGCAGTCACCAAAGGTAGATGCTGATGTGGAAGTCAGGAAGTGCATGCTGACAAGAGCCTGATATAGCTTTCTCCTTAGAGGTCTGCAAGAATCTGACATATTCAGAGGCAGATGCTCACAGCCAACCATTGAACTGATCATGGGGTTCCCAATGGAGGAGTTAGAGTGAAGACTGTAGGAGCTGAAAGAGTTTGTGGCACCATGAGGAGAACAACAATGCCAACCAACCAGAGCTCCCAGGGTCTAAACCACCAGGCTCCATTCGGTGTATGTAAGGGAGGATGGCCCTGTCGGGCATAGGTGGGAGGAGAGATCCTTGGTCTCATGAAGGCTGAATGCCCCAGTGGTGGGGAATTTGAGGGTGGGGAGGTGGGAGTGGGGGGATAGGTAGGGGCACATCTGCAGAGAAGCAGGAGGAGGGGTGATGGCATAGGGGGTTCCTGGGTGGGTGGCGAATGGGGTAAGGGGATAACATGAAATGTAAACAAAGCATCCAATTAAATAAGTAAATAAATAAATAAATAAATAAATAAATAAATAAATAAAAATAATGTCAGGGATTGGTGCTTGCCCATGAGATGAGTCCCACGTTTGGCTATTTATTGGTTGTCTATTCCCTCAGTCTCTATTCCCTCCTCCATGCCTGCATTTCTTGGAGACAGGATAAACTTTGGGTTGAAAGTTTTGTGGGTTGGTTGGTGTCTCTATCACTCCACTGGAGTTTCTGTCTGGCTACAGGAACAGAAGTCAGAATCGTGCTGAAATTACTATCATTTCCTGGAACTCAGTAAGTGATAGAATGTAAATTACACTATACCTGCTTCAAAATTCTCTTGTAATTCTCTGTTGATATAACTTTTATGAAAGTGCTTTATGAACAGTAAAAAGTTTACCCACTGTGAATTAAAACATCAGATATTCATTCACTCATTCATTCACTTTAATACTCTTTAGTTATTGGGTAAAAAGCTAGGTTTGTGCTTTAGAGTTCCTTCTCTATAGAAGAATGAGTGTTTGTGCATAGTCATTAATTTCTGAATGAGAACACTGGGCTGTTAGTAAAATCATTGTAGTATTTGGTTATGAGTAAAAGTGTCTAATGTGACACTGTTTATACACATAAGAAGACACATCTTCTAACCTCGAAAAAATAGGGATGGCTCAATCATTTCTAAAATTTCAAATTGCCTGTCCACTTGAAAAATTCAGGTATCTTAGTTTTGTAAAACAACAAATATGTTTGTGACAGTCTATTAAAGTCTTTCAAGTCCTTAACCAATTTTGCTTTTCTTCTGTACTTTCCCATGAATATTCTAAAAATGTTTCATGTGCTTAACCCAATGGAATATTGTAAATGTGGGTAGATAATTTCAACAGAGATATGAATCTCTCCTACCTTATGAGGAGAGTATTTTTCTCAGAGGCAACATTTTAAATTTGACCTTAAATGAACTTAGTATATCTGGAAGGAAGGTTGATTTAGGTTTAAATCTTTTATATGTTAATGTGAAGAAATAACTGCTTCCAGGGTATTAACCAGTTCAGAGCCATATAATTTTATCCTCTACCTTCAGATGAAATAATAATGAACAATTTTGTGAGATTTTTAAAAACTGGCATATCAGGTTTCCAAGCAAAACATCCCATCTGGACAGCATTGGGTTGGTTTAGATAACTCACTTGTAAAGCATTCACAAGTGTATGCCTTTGTGGAACAGAACTGCCAGTCCTCCGTCCTCTGTGGGCATTTGAAAACACCAACATGATGTTCATTCCCAATCTACAAAAATAACACTGCATTCCAGCAAATTCCAACATCTGTGTTTATGTAACATGTGTCTGTGCTATGCTTAGTTGAGCAGTAGGAGATACAGAAAAGTCAAACCACAGTCATACATCTCGCACATCTCCCAGAACTGAGAAGAAAAATTTGTCTTGCTCTGCATTCCATCCTGGCTGTTTGGCAGAATGCAAGACTTCCTGGCTGTGCAGCTGGGTTTAATCAATGAACAGAGACTTTCTTACTACGCATTTTTACTGAGTATCATGCCAACTAATCTGTGTGCTCCTCTCAGCCAGCCCTGTCTCTCGCTCCCAGCTTTTGTTGCTCTGTCTTTTCCAGCTGTGTCAACTGCAGGACCCCAGGTGTTCTCAATTGCAGTGAGATTAGCAGTGTGAGGAACACCTGAAAGAGCTGCCAGGCATGTCTGGAAAAACAAGAGGCTTCCAGGGAGTATCAGGAACTGACAGAGATAGTCAACTTTCTCTCTCACTAAACAGTATGTCTTAAACATATAGAGAGATCGAGAGAAAACTCAGTCATTAACGTGCTTGCTATGCAAACATGGACACCTGAGTTTGATGTCTAGAACCTCACTGCACTGCTGAGCATAGTGGAAGACACACTCAGCTGGTAGGTCCCTACAGCTTGCTGGTCAGTCAGTCTGGCCTACTCAGAGAACTCTAGGCCAAAGAAAAGATCCTATCTAAAAAATAAAGTTCTCTCTCTCTCTCTCTCTCTCTCTCTCTCTCTCTCTCTCTCTCTCTCTGTGTGTGTGTGTGTGTGTGTGTGCACATGTACAGATAGATATGTACAATATACACACAGAAACACACAGGGATGCATGCTCAATGCACAGGAGGTTGAAGGCGTATGGCAAAAAGAAGCCACCAATGAAAAGACCAAGACCAAGTTTGGCATTGTGATGCACGCCAGTAAATCTCAAACTACAAAGAAAGAAGAAGGTTGCTTCAAGTGTGAGGCCAGCATAGACTACATGGCAAGACCCTATCACAAAGCAATGAATCCTGAGGTAAATGGTATGTTATTCCAACTGGACTGGAAGGGGTGAGAGAAGAAACTTTCCTCCTCCGTGTATCAGAATGAAGATACTAACAGCAAGGAATAATTACTATAGGAAAACTAAAACTGATCAAGTATGGGTTTTACTCTGATACTCAAATAAGTTAAAAGCAGTTGTTATTAGACACTATTTCTGGAGAGATTTGAAGAAATGTGTACTTACTCAAGACAGAGAAGAGAAATAGATCAATGTATGGATATCACCAAAGTCTACCTTATTGAGCATATTTTATCAGGGTTATTTATGTATGGATGGATGAGGGATTACTGACAGGGGCAGGAGTGATGCCAGTACAGCTACATCACAGAAACCCTTCACAGCATGGGTGACAGCTAACAAAAGCCCACCACAGGATGGGTGACAGCTCAGAAAAGCATGGAATCTGGAACATACTACATCAATTGCAGGTTGGAGAGTATCCCTTCCAGGTGGCACAGTTAGTCAAGCTTCTTCCAGGTAGCTAGGCTATTCTGAGAGTAGTGCGGGCATGCCTCTCAGTAGTTCTTCCTGCTTAAATGCACTTGGGGAAGGAGGGACCTACGGTAACTGGTCAATTTCAGAAACTTCCTGAAGATTTTCCTTTTTTATTTCCTAACAGGTTTCTCTGAAGGATGAAATGTTTTATATCCCTTTCAGGTCAGATTCAACCCAAGCCCCCTGGTCCTGTGTCTAGTATCTTTAGCAACAGTGACTTACCTTCTACCTCTGGGAAAACTCTGAGATTATATACACACACACAAGTAGCATTTTACATTGAAAAATGAAAAAAGAGGAGGAAAACAATATAATTATAGTTTCAAAAGCTAAAATCATCACTGTCTGTCATTCCTAGTGTACCATTTCTGCTTCTAGTTTGTGGTTTGATATGTGAGGGATCTCATCTGTGTTTGTTTCCAGATAATGATAGTGATGAAATCTTATCCCTCTAGAATTCTAAGCCAGAAAGAAAGCCTTCCTCCTATCAGTTGCCTTGGTTGTGGTGTTTCACTCAACTGCTAACATAAGCAGTTATCATTTTCTCCCCACGAGACCCAAAAAGCTGGAGCCTGTCATCAGAGCGCCTTCTGGAGGTAAAGCACTGAGTAAGCACAGCAGCTGGCTCGATAGTGACATGCTTGCTGTTATCAGATCTAGCATCTCACTTTCTACTACTGAGGAGCATAACTTTGTGTGAAAACTACAAATTGTCCCAAATTCACCCGAGATATTAGTCTTCAAACCTACAAGGTTTGAATTTCAGTACCAAATTTAGTAGCTGTGAAGAAATATAAAAATACAACTAGCAATTGCAATAAAATAAATTGCAATAAAGCACTATTAACTAGAAATAAGGTTGACTGAGTAACTATAAAGATAAATAGAACATTTTTATGGTGATAACTGATTAGGAAGCAGATACCTTGATTGACTCAGGAAACAAAGGCAGAGAAGTTGACTTATTGAAGCTTTGAGGAAAGGATAGTTTGATCTAAAGTGCAAAACTCTGAAAAGGGACTGTTATAGGTCTGTGGCTGCTATCTCTAGATAAAAAAGATCTCAATGAACTTGGATTCAGGCATATAAGAGTCTGATATGTGACAGAATTTGCCCGTAGGCCCCATGTCCTACTGGATATGAAATATACATCTGTTCGCCCCAGAAAGTGAGCACAGGACAGGCCAAGGTAACAACTGTACCAAAGACTAACTTGGTAGTTCAGTGAGTTTTTAATTAGGGTTACTAGCAGGAATATGGTCAGGGAGTGATACAGGAGCATATGTAAGGAGTCAAATAGGAGAATGGGTGAAAGCTTACTTAGCAAAAGCGGAGACAACTCAAAAGCAGCCACATCACTGGAAACCCTGCCCAGCACTGGTTATGATTCACAGGAAGGCTGTGAGCCCTGACACAGCTTGTAGGCATCTCAACAGTCCAATATATCTTCTCACTGCTGCTAAGCTGTCCAGAGTCTCCTTCCCCAGCAGTTGCTCATACAGTTTTGTACTGCTGGGGAGACTCCCTCAAGAATCTTCTGAGTTCCTGTCCTTCCAGACATGTAAGTAACTGATTAACTACTGAGGCTTGTCTTACTCTTGCTATAACCACAGTTAACTAGAAACGAACTATCCTTCAACTGGGTCTAAGACTTGGACTAGACCTGTTTGTACTAGACAGGGCTTACTGAGATTATTTAGCTGAGAGTTCGTAAATGTGAGCCAGATTCCAACTGCTTCTATAAGAATTTCAGGTGTAATGGTGAAGAGGCAGTAATGGGATGACATCATGAGAACAAGCATTGAAAGGGGGCCATGATGGGATAAACGGGTATTAGTAATTCTATTCTTTTCAAGCCTAGTGGTGTCCTTAATGTAAAGTCCCAGTCCCACTATCATAATTTACAGAACTTTATTGACTGCCACTGAGTGCAATGCAGGGACAAGGCACTGTAGGCTCTATTCTGGCCCTTCATACTAGTTATGTGACTACTGTCCTTTTATACTTTATCCAGTTCAAGAGTCTTAAGAATTATGGATTAATCAACAGTTATAATTCATATGATTCTCAAGTGCCTGCTTGTTTATGCTAGTTTTTTTTCCCCTCTCCCTGGTGCTATGGAAACCAGGTCATCAAACAAAGGCTTGGGCAAGAGACAGTGGGCCAAAAGGTCTTTCTTCGTCCTCAATAGCTCTCTTTCCCAGAATCAACAGATGATCAGGTTGGAGCGGTTGCCCTGACTAGTAATATGAAAACATCTGATTTAGCTTCTGGAGGTATTTATATGTAATGACCTCAGGTGCCGTAACACCTGATTCCTCTTTATTTTGGGAGATTTGATAATCAACTTCTTTTTCGATGAAGACTAGGTTCTTCTGGGAATTTTAGTTCTAGCCAATACCAATTTGCATATTTATGGGTGCATATATTATGATTCATCCAACCTGTCCTTTCTGTAGTCTATAATTTCCTCTCACATGGCTGTAGCTACTATAGCCCTTACTATTCTAAGCCTAGATTGACTTCTGCTTGAGGAGCTCTGGTACAAAAGAATTCTTGAGAAATGTCTCTGCAGTTCCTCGGCAATAAGGCACAAACCGATTATGGTCCACAGACCTGCTCTCTCCATGCACAACTGGGAAGGAGGTAAATCAGAGAGGAGAGGTAGTAAACAGACACTATTCATGTTACTCTTTATCAGAATGTGGAAAGGAGTCTGGCATGCTGACATATCAACATATCACTGTAGACTGCAAATGAGTTGGGGTATTCTGGTGGTGCTGGGCATCTCAACTTGTGACCCTTTCCCAGAACTTCAATGCAGCAGAAACTACTGAGCATGGTGGAAAATGCTGAGTAGAAAGGGGTGTAACCTTTATGCTCACTTCTGTGCAAATACTGCCCTCCTCTCCCAAGCAGAAAACAGGCAATGATGCAGAGTTAAGACCCAAAGATGGTGCCCATCCTGGTCTGGGCCAACTCTGATCTCCTCGATCAGTGCTGGGTCATTTCCAATTCTTATCTGTTTGTGAACTGAGAGACTAGGGATTTATTGCTTGTTTTGTCTGCTTTCATTTTGTTTAGTTGTTAGCATTCAGAAAGCTGAGGCTAGAAGAGATCAGACTGGGCTACATAGAAAGCTCATCTCAAAATACATATATCCATGCGTATGTGTCATAGCTATTTTACATAGATCTAAGAACGAAATGAAATCTGAGGTAGGCAATACTTTCCAAAAGAAAACAATCAGATCATCCACCATGTTATGGTAGCCAAAACCTTCACACCTTTCTGTTGCAGCATGCAGCTTACCTGATCAGTGAGGTGGAGACAGGAGCAGACATAGTGAGGACACACACAGCGCAGATTCTTCTCCAAGGCATTGTTTGTTTTCAGGCTTTATCAGAGGTTTTGGAGAGTCCTTACCTGTGCAATGAGCTCATGTCCCTTCCATTTCTTTCTTTACAACTTACTTTTATTTATTTATTATTTTATTTATATTTATATGAACTTGTGTATGTGTGTGTACATATGTGCGTATTCGCACATATGCACAGGTGCTCACAGGCCTTAAGAAGGAAGGCATCGCAACCCCTGGAATTAGAGTTACAGGCCATTGTAACCCACCTGACATAGTTGTTGGAACACATCTTTACTCCTCTGCAAGATCAAGAAGCATTCTAGCCACGGAGTTGACTCTCCAGCTCTCTTTTTTTTATTAATAATTTTTTAACCACAACAAAGATTTCAGTGTTAGTAACTTTCTTATATGAGTTATTTTTTAAAGTGAAGCTATTTCCAAATTCTTGGCTTGAGGAATCTAATTGCTTTCTGCATGCTGGTGGGCACCCTGGCGGGACCAACACCTGGAACAACAATATGTGTGACTGGCAATGATGTGCCAGGTTCATTTGATTTTCATGCTGCTCACAGACACAGTGGATATTCAATTTGCAAGCCTCCTCTTGGCTCTGTGCTGATAAGGAGGCCTGTGATTTAATCTAACAGGGTAAGCAAAGGTCTTGATGGGACAGATTAGAAACACAGCTTCTTTAAAGGATTTGGAAGCTGAGAGATAACCAACCTGAAATCTCCCTCTGTACCTGGGGCTGAGGTATAGCTCCCACACAGCCTCATGTTTTGTAAGGAGTGGCAGAGGAAGCTTAGCTCAAGGCTTTCTTCAGGCTGGAGGTGTAACTGTAGGGAAGGTGGGACAAGGTGGTGTACCAACCTTTGTTTTGAAGGAACAGTTAAACACTAGGCTTTGAAACAGTAGGGAAGTTTACTTCTTTACTTGAAGGATATATTTTGAACAGTTTTCTCATGTCTTCTTCAAATCCTCCCTGGACACGCAAAATTAGTACGTTGTGAAGCTTAACTGGGACAGAGAGCCCAAACTGCTGGAGGAAGTCATATCATATAAGTGGAGCAACTGAGGCCATGACGAAGAAATGTAGCTTCTCATGCCTGGTGGATACCTTAAATGTTTTAAGCACAAAATCTTTGGATAAGCGATTTCACCTGATTTCCATGGAGGTTCTGGGAAGCCCATAGGAGAGGTTTTGTTTTTGTTTTTGTTTTTTTACTTGCAAGTGAAAAATATGACATTCAGAGACATGTATGAGTTCAGGAATTTCCACCGATGTGTTCCCCATTTGTTAAGTTTCCTAGGTTCAGAACACTTGTCCCTAGAAACATTACTTCAGAACATGCAGCAGAGCCAGACCCTACAGTACCATTACAGAATACCTTTTGCAGGTAGTCTCTGAAAATGTCATAATCTGTATATATCAGACAGCATGAGATGCACACCCCTCTAGAGAACTCATTACACATCATGGTGTGGTTTATTGTGTTTATGTTTTTTTGTATATTTTTCAGTTTACTTTGTCAGTATTCTTTCGTAGTGTTTTATTAGTTCTTTGATAATTTTCTACAATATGTTTTGATCATATTCCCTCCCTCCCAACTTTTCTCAGAACATAGCTAACTTTGTGATCATTCTTTTTCTTCTTTTAACCCATCAAATCCATAATATGATGACCATACATGAATGAGTGATTTTACACTGGACTATGGCTCACTATTTTAGTTTGGGTTTTGTTGCTGTGAAGAGATACCATGACCAAGGCATCTCTTGTAAGAGACACATTTAATTGAGGCTGGCTTACAGTTTCAGAGGTTTGGTGTATTATCATCATGGTTTGGTAGCATCCAGGCAGATATGGTGCCGGAGAAGAAGTTGGAACATATATGACCTCAAAGCTTACCTGCACAGTGACACACTACCTCAAACAAGGCCAAAACTCCTAATAGTACCACTCCCTATAGATAAACATTCAAACACACAAGTCTATTACATGTGAGTTGAATGTTCATGAGTTATTTCGTAGGTCCTAGCTGGTGGAGGCAGTTTAATGGCAGCATCACTTTGGGAATATTTGTCCCACTTCCTCTCAGGGTACCATGATAAAAGTTGGTTTGCTCTTCCACTTCCACACCTTCTCTGACACGATTAACTGAAATCATGAGCTAAAACAAATTCCTCCTTGTTCTTCCAGGAGGGTTGTCACACTCACAAAAAAACAAAAGAGTAACTCATATCAGTATGCAGTGTAGAATAGAAAGGTGATGAGGAGGAAGTGTGGCATCAGACAAGCCTGAGTCAGTCATGTGTGTAAACACCTTGTATAATTAGCAGCTAGTCTGAGTTTTCCTCATATTTACAACAGAGTGATTGGGTTGCTTTGTTTAATGTGTACTTGATGCGTTAGTAGGGGTTTAGAGATTCATCTACGTGAGAAAGTTCATTAAAGGAGCTGACTACATAGTTATGAAGGCTGAAGAGAACTGCAGTAGAAGGTGCACTATAGACTGGAGGTTACAGAATTCCAGAAGCTGGCTTAGTCCAGGAACCATGGATGCTTCAGAGCCAGGAGAGTTGGTGAACGTAGCATAGTCCAAGGCCAGAAGCCTAAGATCCAGAAAATCTGCTGGTATAAATTCCCTGGGTCCCAAAGCTGGCAAGCCTAGAGTTCTGATATCCAAGGCAGCAGAAATTACCCTGACCTAACTATTAGAATATAGGCCAATTCTCTTCACAAAATGTTTTCTTTGGTCCCTCAGATGATAAATAGTACCATCCCTGACAAGCAGGCATTTTCCTGCTAAACTATTTAGACTGGTGACTAGTTTCTGAAAACCTCACAAGCACACCCATGTTTCTCTGTATTCCTTTGGTCACACTGATACCTAAAATTCATTTCTACTCTTGGCCAATGTGGTCATCCAGCTGCTCTTCACTGAACTTGTTCAGATTAGATATAGGCCAAACAGGAACCTATTCAAAAGTCACTGCCCTTAGAAGGTCGCTGTTTTCACACTCCATGATGGATGCATGTGAAAATACACAGCAGGTCTCTACTTCTGCTTGTCATCTATTCTACATCTGCCTTAACATTGCTGGCGGCTGCTTTGATGCACAAGACTGGCACCAAGAGTAAAGCCAGGTGCTTGGCTCTAAACTCACTGTACTAATAGAGACACACAGGCAACCATTTCCCACAGTGTTTCCCTGGGAGCCCAAAATCAGTGGCCAGATGTGCTAGTACCTGTGGCCAAGCTGTGATTTGTCCACCTGGCTCATCCATCACTTTAGTTTCCCTACCCACATCTCTAGACTTTGACTTTCTCATTCCCTTCCACATTCATGTAGATTCTCATCCATATAATCAATGTCTCTGTACCTTAATACCTGTAATGACTTGTCTTTCCTGTCTGAACTTGATGAACCAAACTGTCTCTGTGGTTATAATCTTATAACCATTGACTGATATTTTTCCTAAACCTGTCATAACATAATAGCAGGTGGAAGAACCCTGTGATTATCATCAGCTCACTGCTGTTGCATGGCCTTCAGCTGGGTTATCTCTCCTCTTTCAGGCTCTGCTCTATTGTGTAATAGAGTTGGTACCTCTTTTTTCCTTCTGACTGGAACTTTTGTTCCATTAGCATTATTCTGATATCAGGCAAAGCAGCACATTTTTCTTTCTAACAAAATCTAGCAAAAAAATTCTAACAAAACTTTTCACATTTTTAGATCAACTCTGGGTCATTGAGAATAAAAACATTTCCGCCATTTCCTCTTGTTTGTCACAACTGATTTCCAAGACTGCCACCAAATAAGCTTGGAGTCATCATGTCATAAGAATTTTGAGGAGCACACAGTGAAAAAAATGGCCATAAAATGTGTCTGTCATGATGAGTGCTGTATCTTGCCTGCCTCGTATCAATGCATACAATCCACAGGCTTCCACAAGGATGTCTGTGTATCTGCTTGGAATATGGTCCTGTGGCCATAACAAAACTAGGCCTGAGTCTTCTAGCATCAATTGCCCAGTAATGACTATTCTGGCTTTGACTCAGGTTTTGCTAAAGACTGCTGCTACATTGGGACTTTGAAAATCTCTTCCACTGAGCTGCATTTATAATTTGTAAGCTCTCTATAGACAGTGTTGTCTGTGAGCTTATGCTGGGCCAGGACACACACTAAACTCTCCAGCTTGATGGGCCACTGCTGTCAGGTCCCACTGGTGCCCTCTGCAGACGTCCACTTTCATAAATCCTTCTAATGCAATCATCCCATTTATGCCCACAAACATATAATAGCATTATGTTTTAGATAGAAATGTTCTTTCTGCATCTATAGACAAAATTTAGCCAGGACAAAAATAATCAGAATATGCAAAAAAGGATATTCTCAGATGGTTAACCACTACTAATAGAGTCAAAGTATTGAAACATGATTTTCTTTTTTTTTTTTAAGATTTATTTATTTATTATATATGAGTACACTGTAGCTGTCTTCAGACACACCAGAAGAGGGCATCAGATCTCATTACAGATGGTTGCGAGCCACCATGTGGTTGCTGGGATTTGAACTCAGGACCTCTGGAAGTGCAGTCAGTGCTCTTAACCACTGAGCCATCTCTCCAGCCTGAAACATGATTTTCAAGTATCTTTAAAAATAGACAGCTGGGAAGTATCATTCTCAAGCCAAGGAAATAATGTTGCTGCCTGTGAACTATATGTATCAGAAGAAAATGTGTGATGTTTCCTCCAAGAGAATTGTCATCTTTTGGATTTTGGGGAGAGAAAAAGGTAGATATTTACCATCGGAGTAAAGAATATCATATCTCATTCAAGTTTTCTGAATATTGTTATTTTTCATTAATGAGCTGATATTAGATTTTATGTTGAATATTTCCTTCTTTTATATTCAGTAAATCACAGATTTCTCCCTACTTTTGTTAGAGTAGTAAACTGTTTTCAAATGTTGAAGCAATCTTGTATTCCTATAATAACTGTATTAATATATCCATTTATATTATATATTAACATATATTGGGTTATAAGACCTATCTG
The DNA here is from genome assembly GCF_004785775.1 of Grammomys surdaster. Taxonomy (NCBI): domain Eukaryota; kingdom Metazoa; phylum Chordata; class Mammalia; order Rodentia; family Muridae; genus Grammomys; species Grammomys surdaster. The sequence goes on along the minus strand of NW_021620473.1, from coordinate 2,206,400 downwards.
GGAATGGCTCCTGGTTTTGAAACCTCAAAGCATACCCCTAGAAACATATTTCCTCCACCAAGGCCATACTTTCTATGCCTCCCCAAATAGTATTGAAAAAATTGAGGACAAGTATTCAACACTTCTGCCTTGGTACAAATGTTATTCAATAATGTCATCTAGACTGTAAGTACACTCTCATCCTCTGGTAGCCTAACAGGTAGGGAGAAGAGAGCTATTAGGTGAGCATGTCTACACAGCTCTATGTTTAGACATTTCCTCTGAATTGTAGCATTTCCCCCTGGAAGCAGGCTGATAAGACTGAGGGTATAAATACATTTTACAAGTCCCAAGAAGGCCAAGAAGACTGTTCTTTAAGGTCATATAAGCAGTACCATGTACTGAGGGAAGATGACACTCAAACCTGCTTAGCTGATTGCAAGTAGCCTAGGGAGCTGCAGGAATTCCTCCTTTGTGGATTGCCACCCATGGTAGGGTAGGCTTTTCAGTGATGCAACTACTTTAGAGTCATTCATGCTCTGTAAGAAACCACAATAAACTCCCTGGCTCTCTGAGCCAGATTTGATGGAATTGTTACTTTGGTCTGTCCTCAGTGCCCCCCTACTTAGGACTGAGCAGACTTCTGTTTATATCTCCCCTGGGTAAGTCACACCGCAGCCCTGATAAGCTAATTTTAGCTCATAGGAAGGAAAGAGTAGACCATGGTTAAAGCACAAAGGTAAATGAAAGCCTAAGTTACACAGCAAATCTTGCACCATCTTTATGTAAAAATCATTTTGAAGTCACATTCCTGTTTCCTGTATTATCTACTGTGTACTATCTCTGCCTCTTCCTTTCTGAAGAAATACAGCCCAGAAAAATAGCATACATTTTGCCAAGGAAATGACAAATTGATACGTGAACCAGAGTATTTTTTCAGTGTTGTAAGGGAATAAACAATTACACATTATTCCAAAATAACAGCAGCAGCTAAAAATTGAGGACGCAATACCCAAATGACTGAGAGAAATAAACGGGGAGGATTGTGAGCTTTTTAATACAGAGTTTTCGGCCAGAGCTCAAGTTATAAATATCAGCAAATGTTCTCCCATGCTTCACGGTGCTCCTCTAATGCAATTTGTTTAGAGCTTTGAGATACAAGACAGCCGTATATTTTACTCTTGTCGCCAGTAGGCAATTTGCAAGAAAGCAAGTAATATAAAAATGGCTATTTACTCTGATACAAGTGGTGTAGTCCATTCTCACTCTCCACTGAAGCTATTATAAGATAGCAAATCAATAATCAGTTCTCATTCCCTAACTCGGTAAACATCTGCTCCTGTTACCATAAGCCACACTCAGCTAGGAAAGCTTTCTTGCCAAGGCCACAGATGTCAACACAGGAAAATCACTCCTTAATTACCTTGCTCCAACAGTCAAATGGTTAAGTGCTAGGGAATTTCCTTGCACTTGGAGAAACAGAAAATTATGAGATGGCGCTAAATGTATTCACAAAGACACAGACTATGTCTAAATTTTCAAATTACAGAGTTCATCTCACACAGTGTTGTATGAATTCAGATCACTCAAGTAACCATTTAGGGATCCTCATGGGACATTGCTTACATGGAACCCAATGAGATAAGTCTAGCATCCTGACAAAAGAGATGAGGTACAGCCTCTCATATATACAATGAATTTGTACAGTTGAACTGTTGATCTCAAGCCTACATACACTTTGTGATATAGAAAATGGCAACGAGAAACTTAAACAACTGGCTGAATGTCATTATTCATTCAATTTATATCATTGAGTCTTCGGCTCTTCCACAAACTCAGTGTTCACTCTTCCTTTGGCCCTAGGATTCTGTATTATGTTTTGAAGGGGCTAATATCAGCAGAATATTTGGAGAACTATCCTTCTCCAGCATTTTGCCCATGACTGCCTAGGCAGAGCTCAGAGATGAAGAACCAAGGTACCAGTGAACCAGCCTGTGGTGATCCTTCTTGTTGAAGAAATAAAAATAATTAAAACATACAAATAATGAAACAGTTATAGATTCCTGTATATTGGGGCTCCATTGCTTTTCTCTCTCTCTCTCTCTCTCTCTCTCTCTCTCTCTCTCTCTCTCTCTTCCTCCTTCCTTCACTCCATACTATGCTCTCTTCTCTTTCTGCCTCTTCCTTTTTTGCATTGTATGTACTAGAAAGTTTTACTATCAACCCTTTTGCTGAAAACAGATTGCAACCTGTTTCCCATTTGTATCATTATAGTACTCTATGATTAAAAAATACTCTTAATTATATAATGGCCAAAACAATTAGCCCTCTTTCCTACAATCAATACTTTTTATAAGCCTGCTTCCTAAGATGCTGAAGGTATTTAATATCTTTATACCTGTATTTATTTCTCAGTGGAATCTGTTTTGGTTATGATATGTAGTGGCTGATCAATTATAGTTTATTCTATACAAATATAAAACCTCTTCTTCAATAAGGATTGAAGTCTCCATCTTTCTGTGATTGGTCTGTTATCATGGGGGGAGGGGTGGGTAGAGATGCCCAGATTCTGTCTGTAGATCTACCTCATGTCTCAGAAAGAGAAAATGAAACACATTATTAGCAAAGGAGAAAAGAGCGTGGAAATGTTCAAAGTTCAACTTCTTGCTGCCTCTTTGCACATTGGTGTTGGTCTTCATGCAGAGAAAGCTACTTTTACCCTGTTCTTTAATGCCTTTCATTCCACAGGAGCAGGCTCTATATCTGTAGAATGAGATGTATGTAATGTTAGGTGGATAAATCTATTAACCCTGAATCCATCTTTGACAATTCTGCTGTGACATGAATTCAAGCTACACCCTCCAAAGACCTCCATGTGCATCATTGAAGTTATTAACAATAGCTAATATTTTCTTATCTCTTGCAATTCTAAACTCAGGCAGAAGATATGTATGTCAATTTATTACAACCACCTGTGATATAGTTTTACTGGTATGTAGTATCAGCCCTAAGATATATCAGTAATTCTTTAAGCAAGATGTCCATGAAGACAGAAAGTACAGATTTTCATAAGAAGAAAGTCAGTCCAAGAAATCTGAGGAAATTTTTTAAAAAGAAAAATCTAGTTGTAGAAATGCATACATGTTACTATTTAGGGTTTTCCTTGATTTGTTGCTCAATCATGTCAAATGTTGGAAAGCTGTGTAGGTAGTCAAGAGATTTGAGGAAATGCAGCAATTGCTCGATGAATTCTGACCAAAAGGGAAAAGATGTCACACAAAGGATGTGATGGAGATTTACTGGAGCAAATTACCACTCCTTTGAGCTCTGAAATAACATTGGAAATAGATTTGTACCCTTGAGGGTCATCTTTCCTTATAACTTCTGATCACATGAGTTGGAGAGAAGACTTTAGTCTGATCTGCCACTGTTGCAAAGAACACAGAGAGAACTTCAAGTTCCTAAGACCAAACTAAAATAAGACAGACAGCATCAGGCTTTGGTCAAGGGAATGAGGAGTGTAGGCTTAGATTTTGTAAAACTTACTTTATTAAAGGTTCTAAAACACTTTGACCCCACTTCTAACTTATTGTCCAAAGATCGGGAGAAAAAGATAATAAATAGGACAAGGGGATATAGACATGTTTAGAAGTAGTTCTTTGAGGTAATTTCAATCTCTCTTTTCAGGATATCAGAAGTCTAGTTCAGTAGTTTCAGGACACCAAACATGAAACAACACTGGTAGCATGATCCAGCAGAAACAGCCAGGCCTCTTTCAAATCCACCTGAAACAAGATTAGCATCCAGGACTAGCCTGAATGTCAGTAGTTCTATGCTGTGCCTCTCACAATGAGTTAATGATCAGTGAAGAGGAGAGACCAATGAAGCATTGCAAAGCTAGCTATGCAAGTGCCTTGTCACTGTGCATTGAGTCTCATTTATACTCTTTCCAAATATCATATATCTTTCCAGGGGTCTTACCTCAGCAAAACATCACGTGAGTCTGCATCATATGACACAACCAGAATTTTTCACTTCAGACGAGTGATGAGGAAACCTGGTAAGTTAGATGCCTGAGTAGAACTTCTATGTGAGATTTGTGAAAGCAACATCTCCTGCTACTATTAATAATGTACAAACAACTAAGCATTGAAGGTTGTGTCTGTCTGTCTGTGGGGAAATAAGGAAGGTAAAAGAAAAAAATCTCTTTATGAAGTCATAGGAAACTTTCCAACTATTGAACAGAATAGAAACTATTGAAGAAACAATAAACTGCATGCCTGGACATTTCAGCAACCTGTCAATCTTCCCAAGGGAGATACCCATATTTCTCACACAAGTGCTATCAAGGGGCATACTTATGTGAAACTTGCATGTGTTGCAATATAGTTCACTATGTCAAAATATAAATTAATACTGAAAAACTAATACTGGTCTCTGGGAATGGATTTTGAAAGTTACTGGCAAAAAAAGAGGTAGAGATGGATAGAAAGTCTATGCATAGGGCATAAGACAGAAAGTGAGACCTGAATATCTGGTCAGTAATTTCCAACTAAGATGTTACCTTAGCTCATTTGGGCTGATGAAAACAATATGCTCCACAACTGGCTTGAGAACAAAAGAAATTAATTTGTTTTCAAATCTACAAAGTTCAAGATCAAGGCACTGGCAAGATCAGATACCAATAGGGATACATTTCCTGCCTCATGGACTGCATCCCTCTGTGTGTGAGAGTGGTAAAAGGGATAAACAAGCCCCAGGGGGACTCTTTATGAGGACATTAATCCATCTTCATGGTACAGTGATATTCTGAAAGTCCCAATGTTCAATATTGTAACATTGGATTTAAGGTTTTAACATATAAGTTTTGAGGGGTTACCAATGTTTTGTACCACTTTCCATACCATTTCTCTACACTATCTCTAAATCACAATGGTGTCACATACAGATAGCACTCTGCTTATCTCAACCATAACTCCAAAACTAAATGCCTGGGTTTTCAGCATTCATGGATGCCATATCTAAAAATGTTCAAGCTTTCAAGTTCATAGATTGTTGTTTAATTACAGATGGATCTCCAGATACAAATGGGCTGCTAGGGTAATAAGATTTGGGGATAAGAAGACTTGTTATTATATTTCTTTTTCAGTCATTTTTATAGGATTGAGTTTTTTAAGCTCCTATAAGGTTTCTGAGCAAGCTAGGTATAAGCAGAAAGAAATCATCAGATTACAAAGAAATAGGTAAAAGATTAAAACTGTGTCTTCCTTTGTGAGTGTTGCCCTTGGCAGTGGCTCTGTTTCCATTGTGACACAACCTTTCACCACTGTAGACCAAGAAAACATATCCTACCTTGTCTACTCTTGCCTAGTTGACTCCTATGTGGGTTTCTGCATCTTGGTAAGATGCCATCTTTGCCATCCTCATCAAGGCTGCTAATCTCCAGTTCCACTTCCCATTTATTTTCAGAGTCCTCTTACTGGATATATAACTAATCTCTAAATTAAATCTCCTCCTTGTAAAATGTCTACAGCAGTTCTTTGTTCTCAGTGAGCTCAGTTTCAATATTCAGTGACTAGAGGAAAAACAAGAAGCCATATTGAGTAAGTTAATGGAAAACTAAGCAAGATAAACAACAAACGTAACTCAAAACTTATTTGCTAGAGATCTGGATAGATTCTTAGCAGCTACGAACATTAACTGTTCTTGCAGAGGACCTGAGTTTTATTCCCAGCACCCATATAATAGTTCACATCCTCTCTACTCCAGTTACAGCTTTTCTGACATGCTCTTGTGGCCTCAGTCACACTACACACACAAGGGATAGATGGATAGATAGATAGATAGATAGATAGATAGATAGATAGATAGATAGATAGATACATACATACATACATACATACATACATACATTAAAAATAAATTTAAAACATATTTTTTCTGTTTGAATTAAGGAATAGCAAAAATAGAAAGTCCTATAGGCTATTGCAGATTAATATCTTTTGGCTCTATGGCTCAGGAAGTCAGACAATTTACTTACCTCCTTTTCTTTAGTTTTCTCATTAGAGACAGCATGTTAAAAAATAATAATATCACAGTTGGAGACTTACTGAGCACATTAAAGAAATTATCAGCAATACCCAGCTCATAGCAAGTCATTAATAACTACCAGTTCATTTATGCATTTGACATGTGTAGTGTTTTAGTGAGGCTTAAAATGTTTATGGATATCATCTTTTTTCTGATTTAAGAAGCCAGTGAGATGCCATAGAGGAGGTAGGGGCACTTCCAGTGAAAGGTAAAAAGAATATACTATTATGAAGAGATAAATGGGAAACTATAATAGGATTAAATAGGGAGGGGTTAGGGGACAGAGTAAAAGAGAAAATGTAGAGAAGGATGACTAACACTTAAACCTCTATGAAAAACCTTATGGAAAACTACTATTATAGAAGCTTCCTAAAATATATATGTATATGAAAATAATTTAAATGGAGTCATCACATAATGGGAGACAATGTCCCAACTACATTCATGCCACTAAGCAGAACCTTAAGCACCAGGGTTGGTTAAAACTCACTGATTTGTTAGCCAATCAGGTCTCATAGGAGCAATCTCAAATATCACAGGATATTACTAAGGCTAATAGTATGAACATATATATATTGCAGAATTTTTTCTTTTCCTTTTTTAATTGGATATTTTATTTATTTACAATACAGATGTCATCCCCTTTCCTCATTTCCCCTTCCTAGAACCCCCTACCCCATACCCCCTCTTCCTTTATGAGTTATAGCATTTTGATTACATGCATGTATTAAGGTCAGTTCTAGGTTGAGGGTCTAGCAATACAATAGATGCAAATAGTCAAGGAACAAACAAGACAATAAACACAAATAGTCAAAGAAAAAGCAAGGCATTAAACCCAACTATGCGAACACTCCCATGATCACTGTTTCTAAAGGCTTATCAGGATGACCAAAGTATTTGAGCCTACTTCCTTGTCCTAGCCCAGGGTCATTTTCATGTCTGAAGCCTACTTCTTTGTTCTAGACTAAAATTTAGATTCCTGCCTGAAATTACTGCTTTGTTCTAGCCTAATGTCAGATTTCTGCCTGAAACCCATTTCCTTGTCCTTGGCCAATGTCATATTCCTGCCAAGCAGCCCATTTCCTTGTCCTTGGCCCATGTCAATTTCTTGCCAAGCATCCCCAAAGGCTCTCCACCTCTTCCCCTTAAGACTGAGCCTGTCTTAGGTCATTCTGACAAGAATGCCTTCCTTATCTGTCATGGAATATATATTATCAAAGGCAATTCACTTCTGTCTTACATTGGTAAGGCTTTGTGCAGAACCTTACTCATCCTTGACTTGCTAGCCTTTTAAATTAATAACTCTGTCTGGGGGTCCATTATCAGTTTCAAGTCATGTACTTTGGCTGCCAGCCTGTTGATGTAGTTAGAGACAAGCTTTAACACAATGGACAGGAATAAAAGTATTCCCAGAAGAAGGGCTAGCCTGATCAAGCTATGTATGCCATTCCTGAGGTTTGATCGAAATGGAAATATTGGCCTCTGGCCATGGATAATTTTATCAGCATTATCTGCAGCATCAAAGCTCAACAGAGCAGCATTCTTTAAATTCATAATCTCACTATACAAAGTTAACACACCCAGAGAGGTGTTAGGATTATGCCAAATATCCTATAGGTGTCTTTAAACTTTTTTCTAACTATAATAACAATCATTGTGAATTTCAAATGTAACACTACTCCAATGATATTTGTCATGACACTTGGGATGGCTCCTAACTCTTGAACCCTGAACCTCCTTCAGATAATTTGAATGGGTTATAGAGCATCATTCATTGTTCCAGATTCCTATATAAATCATTTTGTACACTCAATACATTAGTAACATTTTTTTGCTAGATGGTTAACAAAAATAGTTGTCTTAACTCATTGTGTCAATGCTATTGCAGAAGCAGTGGTGCTAGAAATTAATGAAATTAAAGCTGTTATACAGCAATAATCAAGCCTGCTACCCTCTTGCTTCTGCTTAAAGTATAACTCACTTCTTCCAGCACTTTCAAGCTTTTTTCAGCAAACCAAGGTTTTCTAATATTCAGAGCAGTAAGACAAAAGCTGGTTGATAGACCCCCGTAAAAGACATGCCAGGTTTCAACACACTAACACAATTGGAAATTATACAGTTGATGCAACTTACAATAAATACTGTAGAAGAGACAAAACCAATTTTAGCTTGACAATTAAAAGAGCCTTAAAACATGCACTAACCCTTGTTTGAAATCCAGACTCGGTCCCAACTTTATCTCTTGCTATCATAACATCATAGTGAGCTACAGTTAACTTCCAAATATGTCTCTGACAATGTCCAGATTCAATCTTCCAAAAGTAGACTGTTATTTCCAATATTGGATTGATTTCTAGACCAGTACATGATTGAGTCCTAATAGATGATCACCTTTAATAGGAATACAAGAGACATAATTTCTCTTTTTTATTCTCTATCCCACAAGGTTTAAAAACTTGAGGCAAGGCAGCTTATCCCATCTGGGATATAGTCAAGCAAAGGTGGGTCAGGAACATATGTCCAATACAGCTCCCCAGTCACCTTTGTCAGGGCACTCAGCAAGCTCACAGGTCAGCATCATTCTTTGTCTCAGCAACAGTATGTCTCACCAATCTTTTTAAAGTTCCATGGGCCTCTTCCACAATACCTTGTCCTTAAGGATTATACAAATTATCCATAATAAATTGTTGACAAAAAAGTCTCGACTGCTCAACTACAATTGCCAGACCCATTATTTTTTATTGAATATTTTATTTATTTACCTTTCAATGTTATCCCCTCTCCCATTCCCCCCCAAAACCTCTTATCCTATCCCCCTCCTCATACTTCTATGAGGGTGTGCCCCCTCCATCTACCCATTCCCAGCTTCCTGCTCTCAAATTCCCCAATACTAGGCAATCCAAACTTTCAGGGACCAAGGCCTTCCTCTTCCACTAATGTCTGACAAAACCATCCTCAACTACCTATAGAGATGGAGCCATGAGTCCCTCCCTTTGTGTTACCAGGCTGGAGCTTTAGACCTCTGAAACTCTGGTTGAATATTTTGATACTCCTCCTAAGAAAGACCAAAGCACCCACACTTTGGTCTTCCTTCTTCTTCTTGAGCTTCATGTGGTCTGTGAGTTGTGTCTTAGATATTGTGAGCTTTTGGGCTAATATCTACTAATCAGTGAGTGCATACCATGTGTGTTCTTTTGTGATTGGGTTACTTCACTCAAGATGATATTTTCCAGTTCCATCCATTTGCCTAAGAATTTCATGAAGTCGTTGATTTAATAGCTGAGTAGTACTCCATTGTGTAAATGTACCACATTTTCTGTATCTATTCTTCTGTTGAAGGATATTTGGGTTCTTTCCAACTTCTGACTATTATAAATAATGCTACTATGAACTAATAGAGCATGTGTCCCTGTTGTATGTTGAAACATCTTTTGGGTATATGCCCAGGAGTTCTATAACTGCGTCCTATGTTCAGTTTTCTGAGAAACCGCCAGACTACTTTCCATAGTGGTTGTACCAGCTTATAATCCCACCAACAATGGAGGAGTGTTCCTCTTTCTCAAAATCCTCCACAGAATCTGCTATCACCTGTGCTTTTGATCTTAGCCATTCTGACTAGTGTGAGGTGGAATCTCAGGTTTGTTTAGATTTGCATTCCCCTGATGACTAAGGATGTTGAACACTTCTTTAGTTGCTTCTCGGCCATTTGAGTTTCCTCAGTTGAGAATTCTTTGTTTAGCTCTGTACCCCATTTTTAATAGGGTTCTTTGATTGTCTAAAGTCTGATTTCTTCAGCTCTTTGTATACTTTGGATATTAGCCCTCTATCAGATGTAGGATTAGTAAAGATCTTTTCCCAATCTGTTGGTTGCCACTTTGTCCTATTGACGGTGTCCTTTGCTTTACAGAAGCTTTGCAATTTTGTGAGGTCCCATTTGTCAATTCTTGATCTTAGAGCATAAGCCATTGGTGTTCTGTTCAGGAACATTTTCCCTGTGCCCATGTGTTTGAAGGTTTTCCCGATTTTCTCTTCCATTACTTTCAGTGTAGCTGGTTTTATGTGGAGGTCCTTGATCCACTTAGACTTGAGCTTTGTACAAGGAGATAAGTATGGATCAATTTGCATTCTACTACATACTGACCTCCAGTTGAACCAGTATCATTTGTTGAAAATGCTGTCTTTTGCCCTTCCTCCCCTGCCTGGTCCTGTGGGCTGGGGCAGACACAGAGTT
>NW_021620473.1:2179033-2196090 GCF_004785775.1 Grammomys surdaster | reverse complement strand
CTGACTCCTGAGTCATCCTAGAGGAGCCACTGCACTCAGAGCAGCCGAGGAGCCACTATACTCAGAGCAGCTGACACTGAGTGGATCTACTCCTGTCCTGTGGAGATACTGACTCCTGAGTCATCCTAGAGGATCCACTGCACTCAGAGCAGCAGACACCAAGATTAGGATCATAAGACTACAGAGACATCTGGACTCTGAGGAGCTCTGCAACAAGCAAGATAACTGGAAATACAGACTCCAGTCTTACACAGTGAGGGCAGGCAACACTAGAGTTGACCAGATGGCGAAAGGCAAGCGCAAGAACATAAGCAACAGAAACCAAAGTTTCTTGGCATCATCAGTACCCATTTCTCCCAATATAGCAAGCCCTGAACACCCCATCACACCTGAAAAGCAGGATTCAGAATTAAAATCACTTCTCATGATGATGATAGAGGATTATAAGAAGGAATTAAGTAACTCCCTTAAAGAAATACAGGAGAGTACAAGTAAACAGATAGAAGCCCTTAAAGAGGAATCACAGAAATCCCTTAAGGAATTGCAAGAAAACACAAAGAAGGAATTAAACAAAAACATTCAGGATTTGAAAATGGAAATAGAAACAATAAAGAAAGCTGAAAGGGAGACAACGATGGAAATAGAAAACTTAAGAAAGAGATCAAGAGTCATAGACGCAAGCATCACCAACCGAATACAAGAGATAGAAGAGAGAATCTCAAATGCAGAAGATACGGGGGAAAATATTGACACAGTTGTCAAAGAAAGCGCAAAATGCAAAAAACTCCTAACTCAAAACATCCAGGAAATCCAGGACACAATGAGAAGACCAAACCTAAGGATAATAGGTATAGATGAGAATGAAGAGTCCCAACTTAAAGGGACAGTAAATATCTTCAACAAAATTATTGAGGAGAACTTCCCTAACCTAAAGAACAAGATGCCCATAAACATACAAGAAGCCTACAGAACACCAAATAGAATAGACCAGAAAAGAAATACCTCCTGTCAAATAATAATCAAAACATCAGATGCATAAAACAAAGAAAAAATACTAAAAGCAGTAAGGGAAAAAGGTCAAGTAACATACAAAGGCAGACCTATAAGAATTACACCAGACTTCTCACCAGAGACTATAAAAACCAGAAGAGCCTGGACGGATATCATACAGACCCTAAGAGAACACAATTACCAGCGAGATTACTATACCCAGCAAAACTCTCAATCACTATAGATGGTGAAACCAAGATATTCCATGACAAAACCAAATTTGCACAATATCTTCCCACAAACCCAGCACTTCAAAGGATAATTGATGGAAAACGCCAACACAAGGAGGGAAACTACAGCCTAGAAAAAGGAAGGAAGTAATCTTCCAACAACTTCAAAAGAAGATAACTATACAAACATAACTTTACCTCTAATAGCAAAAATAACAGGAAGCCACAATCATTTTTCCTTAATATCTCTTAACATCAATGGTCTCAATTCCCCAATAAAAAGACGCAGACTAGCAGACTGGATAGACAAACAAGACCCAGAATTTTGCTGCATACAAGAAACGCGCCTCAGTGACAAAGACAGACACTACCTCAGAATAAAAGGGTGGAAAACAATTTTCCAAGCCAATGGTCCCAAGAAACAAGCTGGAGTAGCCATTCTAATATCAAATAAAGTCGACTTTCATCCAAAATTAATCAAAAAAGATAAGGAAGGACACTTCATACTCATCAAAGGAAAAATCTACCAAGGTGAACTCTCAATTCTGAACATCTATGCCCCAAATGCAAGGGCACCTACATACATAAAAGAAACTTTACTAAAGCTCAAAACACACATTACACCTCACACAATAATAGTGGGGGATTTCAACACCCCACTCTCAGCAATGGACAGATCATGGAAACAGAAACTAAACCGAGACACTTTGACATTAACAGAAGTTATGAACCAAATGGACTTAACAGACATCTATAGAACATTTCATCCTAAAACAAAAGAATATACCTTTTTCTCAGCACCTCATGGTACCTTCTCCAAAATAGACCATATAATTGGTCACAAAACAACCCTCTACAGATACAAAAAGATTGAAATAATCCCTTGCATCTTATCAGATCACCACGGAATAAGACTGGTCTTTAATAATGACAAAACCAATGGAAAACCCATGTGCACATGGAAACTGAACAACTCTCTACTCAATGATGACTTGCTCAAGGAAGAAATAAAGAAAGAAATTAAAGACTTTTTAGAATTCAATGAAAATGAGGACACATCATACCAAAACTTGTGGGACTCCATGAAGGTAGTGCTAAGAGGAAAACTCATAGCTCTAAGTGCCTACAAAAAGAAACTGGAAAGAGCACACACTAACAAGTTGACAGCACAAATAAAAGCTCTAGAACAAAAAGAAGCAAATACACCCAGGAGGAGTAGAAGGCAGGAAATAATCAAACTCAGGGCTGAAATCAACCAAATAGAAACAGAAAGAACAATACAAAATATCAATAAAACCAGGAGTTGGTTCTTTGAGAAAATCAATAAGATAGATAAACTCTTAGCCAGATTAACCAGAGGGCACAGAGACAGTATCCAAATTAGTAAAATCAGAACTGAAAAGGGAGACATAACAACAGAAACTGAAGAAATTCAAAAAATCATCAGATCCTACTACAAAGGCCTATACTCAACAAAACTGGAAAACCTGGAAGAAATGGACAATTTCCTAGACAGATACCAGGTCCCAAAGTTAAACCAGGAGCAGATAAACCATCTAAATAGTCCCATAACCCCTAGGGAAATAGCAGCAGTCATTAAAAGTCTCCCCACTACAAAAAGCCCAGGGCCAGATGGTTTTAGTGCTGAATTTTATAAGACCTTCAAGGAAGACCTAATAACAATTCTCTTCAAACTATTTCACAAAATAGAAACAGAAGGAACACTACCCAATTCGTTCTATGAAGCTACAATTACACTCATACCCAAACCCCACAAAGACCAGACAAAGAAAGAGAACTTCAGACCAATCTCCCTTATGAACATCGATGCAAAAATACTCAATAAAATTCTAGCAAACCGAATCCAAGAACACATCAAAACAATCATCCATCATGATCAAGTAGGTTTTATCCCAGGAATGCAAGGATGGTTCAATATTTGGAAATCCATCAATGTAATCCACTATATAAACAAACTTAAAGAAAAAAATCACATGATCATCTCACTTGATGCTGAGAAAGCATTTGATAAAATTCAACATCCCTTCATGATAAAAGTCTTGGAAAGATCAGGAATTCAAGGCCCATACCTAAACATAGTAAAAGCAATTTACAGTAAACCTGTAGCCAACATCAAGCTAAATGGAGAGAAACTTGAAGCAATCCCACTAAGATCAGGGACTAGACAAGGCTGCCCACACTCCCCCTACCTATTCAATATAGTACTGGAAGTCCTAGCCAGAGCAATTAGACAACAAAAAGAAGTCAAAGGGATACAAATAGGAAAGGAAGAAGTCAAAATATCACTATTTGCAGATGATATGATAGTATACTTAAGTGACCCCCAAACTTCCACCAGAGAACTCCTAAACCTGATAAACAACTTCATCAAAGTGGCTGGTTATAAAATCAACTCAAACAAATCAGTAGCCTTCCTCTACATGAAAGATAAACAGACGGAAAAAGAAATTAGGGAAATGACACCCTTCACAATAGTTGCAAATAATATGAAATACCTTGGTGTGAATCTAACCAAGCAAGTGAAAGACCTGTTCGACAAGAACTTCAAGTCCCTGAAGAAAGAAATCGAAGAAGATCTCAGAAGATGGAAAGATCTCCCATGCTCATGGATTGGCAGGATTAATATAATAAAAATGGCCATCTTGCCAAAAACAATCTACAGATTCAATGCAATCCCCATTAAAATCCCAACTCAATTCTTCACAGAGTTAGAAAAGGAAATTCTCAAATTCATATGGAATAACAAAAAACCCAGGATAGCGAAAACTATTCTCAATAATAAAAGAACTTCGAGAGGAATCAGCATTCCTGACCTAAAGCTGTACTACAGAGCAATAGTGATAAAAACTACCTGGTATTGGTACAGAGACAGGCAGGAAGATCAATGGAATAGAATTGAAGACCCAGAAATGAACACACACTCCTATGGTCACTTGATCTTTGACAAAGGAGCTAAAACTGTCCAGTGGAAAAAGAACAGCATTTTCAACAAATGGTGCTGGTTCAACTGGAGGACAACATGTAGAAGAATGAAAATTGATCCATTCTTTTCTCCTTATACAAAGCTCAAGTCTAAGTGGATAAAGGACCTCCACATAAAACCAGATACACTGAAACTAATAGAAGAGAAGGTGGGGAAGACCCTCGAATACTTGGGTACAGGGGAAAAGTTCCTGAACAGAACACCAATGGCATATGCTCTAAGATCAAGAATTGACAAATTGGACTTCATAAAATTGCAAAGTTTCTGTAAGGCAAAGGACACTGTCAATAGGACAAAACGACAACCAACAAATTGGGAAAAGATCTTTACCAATCCTACATCTGATAGAGGGCTAATATCCAATATATACAAAGAACTCAAGAAAGTAGACTCCAGACAACCAAATTACCCTATTAAAAAATGGGGTATAGAGCTTAACAAAGAATTTTCAATGGAAGAAACTCGAATGCCCGAGAAGCACCTAAAGAAATGTTCAGTGTCCTTAGTCATCAGGGAAATGCAAATCAAAACAACTCTGAGATTCCATCTCACACCAGTCAGAATGGCTAAGATTAAGAACTCAGGTGATAGTAGATGCTAGCGAGGGTGTGGAGAAAGAGGAACACTCCTCCATTGTTGGTGGGACTGCAAGATGGTGCAACCACTTTGGAAATCAGTGTGGCAGTTCCTCAGAAAATTGGACATAGCATTACCTGAGGATCCAGCTATACCACTCCTAGGCGTATACCCAGAAGATGCTCGAAATATAACAAGGACATATGCTCAACTATGTTCATAGCAGCCTTATTTATAATAGCCAGGAGCTGGAAAGAACCCAGATGTCCTTCAACTGAGGAATGGATTCAAAAAATGTGGTATATTTACACAATGGAGTATTACTCAGCTATTAAAAACAATGAATTTGGGAGGTTCCTAGGTAAATGGATGGAACTAGAAATTATCATCCTGAGTGAAGTAAGCCAATCACAAAAGAACACACATGGTATTCACTCACTGATTATTGGATATTAGCCCAGAACCTTGAAATGCCCAAGATGCAACTCACAGGCCACATGAAGCTCATAAAAAAGGAAGATCAAGTGGGAGTGATTCAGTTCTTCTTAGAAGGAGCAACAAAATACTCAAGGGAACAAATATGGAGACAAAGTGAGGGACAGAAACTGAAGGAGGGGCCATTTGAAGACCTTTCCACCTGAGTATCCATCTCATGTGCAGTCATCAAAGGTAGATGCTGATGTGGAAGTCAGGAAGTGAATGTCGATAAGGGCCTGATATGGATGTCTCCTCAGAGGCCTTCAAGAGTCTGACATATTCAGAGGCAGATGCTCACAACTAGCCATTGAACTGATCATGAGGTTCTCCATGGAGGAGTTAGAGTGAGGACTGAAGGAGCTGAAAGGGTTTGTGGCACCATGAGGAGAGCAACAATACCAACCAACCACAGCTCCCAGGGTCCTAACCACCAGCCTGGGAGCACTTATGGAGGGATCCAGGGCTTCAGCTGAATATGTAAGAGTGGAGGGCCCTGCTGGGCACAGGTGGAAGATGAGATCCTTGACCTCATGAAGGCTGGACGCCCCACGGGGTGGGAATTTTGAGGGTGGGGAAGTGGGAGTGGGGGGGGTAGATGGGGGTTACATCCACGGAGAAGAAGGAGAAGGGGTAAGGGGAGGGGGGGTCCGGGGGGGGGTGGGGGAGGGGGTAAGGGGATAACATATGAAATGTAAATAAAATATCCAATAAAAAAAATGAATAAAAAAAAAAGAAAATGCTGTTTTTTTTCCATTAGATGGTTTTAGCTCCTTTGTCAAAGATCAAGTGACCATAGGTATGGGGGTTCATTTCTGGGTCTTCTGTTTTATTCCATTGTTCCTCCTGTTTGGTAAAGATTTGTAAAGATTCAATTTACTTATGCCATCATTATTGAACATGGAAAAATCAAGTCGGTGTCCAGCTAGCAGCTTTATCCATACTGACTAGCAATTATGGTGTTGTAAGATACTTGTCATAGTTTCAGAGGAGATAAGTCATCATCAGTATTTCTCAGCTATAAACCTTGTGTCCTACAGTAATATGTCACATGGTTTTACATAAATGAATGGTACTACCTCATGAGTTTTATAGAACTAATACAGCTAACTTGTCTTTCTCTTTTTGTGTATGCACTCCACTTTCTTGTCCTTCCTGTTCATGTCCATTGCACAGTTTCCCTAGATGTGTGCATGAGACCGTGAGCAAATGTGGATTTGTTTATCCTTTGTTTTCACAGGGCAGAATAGTTCTTTCTCTTTCCAGTTTGCCTGCAAGAAATACTGGTACAATCTTGGAGCAAATGGTGCAAAAGTTACCAATCACTTTCTGCTAAGACTTTAGCCCCATTCCATGAGGTGGAACCTGTCCATGACACTGTTAAAGTGGCCAAGAACCTAGTACTAGGTCTTCAGCCCTAGAGGAAAACCTACTACCATTACTCTAAAAAGGAACATAATAATAAAATAGCTCCTAGTAACATATTACTATATTCATAAATAAGACCCTCATTCAATCCTCACAAAATAAGTGTGTACTTGCAGTAGGTAGTAATTAACAAAGAAAACCATAATTGCACAATATGAAGAGTCAGAGAGTCTAGGGCACTCTGTATAAAGGGGATATCTTCATCAAACTTGGATGACTCCAAGGAAACATCTTTCACATACAACAGTACTGATAGGCCTATAAACTCAAAAGAGATGAAAGCATACAGAAGACCAATACACATTCAAACCAGATAAAAATCCAAACACTGAAATGGGGAAGTGGCCACAAAGTCTCACCCCTAACCAAGAAACCAGTTGTAATTTATACCTGCTCTAGAAGGGAAAAATCAGTGTTTTCTAATTGTGTCAGATCAACATACTCCAGGGAAGGCCCCATGAAGAGCAGTATTTAGCTAACAGATCAGTTCTCTCTCTGTGTTGTGAGTGTATGCTTTTTGTTTCTATATTTTTTGACTTACTGATTTTCTTATTTTAGTTTGCCTAAATTAACTTATTTCCTCCACTGAGTAAAATAAACTCTAAATCAGCATAAATGATTTTATTATGCTCCTCTATATGCATGAGTGAAAAAGTGATGTATCAGTAATGTAATAATCATGTGAATGGATAGAAAATCGATAAAATACTGAAGAAATAAACACCCAAAACTGCCACACTGAAGGCAGAATAAACTTCTGCATCTTTTAACCACAGAAAATGAGCGTTTGGACAATGCTTCCCTGGTTCACTCTTCATGTGATCCATTCATGACTTTCTTGTCTGTTTTAATGTTTGCACTTTGTTTCCTTCCAATTTAGTTCATTCAGAGACACACCTTCCAAGCTAGCTGACACTGATCTTTACAGGCCTGTAAAATGTAAGGACAAAGGCATGAGGATTCAAGTCAAGGAAGGCAGGTTCTATGGTGAAGGACTATAGCTACAGGGGTTCTTACTCAATACTGGTACTGTATCACCTCTTCTTTCTTCCTTCAGCAGTGTTTTCACCCCAAGTGTGTTTCACTTACTCTGTAAGTTTTTGGCTCTATCATAGCAGAAGACTGAACAGAACCTCAGAGTTCATACAGCTCTTGGATCAAGCCTAGGACCTCTTCCATATTATCCATATGGTTTATAACTGGGCTCTGTCTCTGTACCCTCTTAACAATTACAGAATTATTATCTCTGCTTCAGGAGCTAACAGAAAACAGGAATTTCTATGTAAAGACAAACTGAAATCAGCAATTTTCTTTTATAAAGTAAAAATTTTGTTTCCATGACATCATCACTGATCATAAGATTTCCTATCTTGACATATAAGATCCCCCAAAATGGCCACTGCCTCCATCAGCCAATTTATTTTAAACACTTTTCCATGTTTTATTTCATAAGTAATCAATATGTCAATATAAAACTACCCCATACATAACACATCAGGCCACTCTGCTATGACTATGTTGCTTGTATTATATTCTGGGACAGGAACTAGTGAAGAATAACAATAGATATATTCATCTTGAATCAAGACTCTTGAGACTATCCATGACAAATCCCCCAAAGCATGGTTTAGAAAATAACTTTACTAGTATATAATAATCATACAAAATAATAGGTTTCATTGTGACAATTTCATCACTGTATATGATAGACATTGAAAGTGTTCAACCATCACCGTCTCTTGTCTCTACAAATCCATGCCATTTCTTACTCTTCCAAAGTTTTCCCCTTCTACTTGTATTTTAAGTTAAAGTCCACATAAGGGAGTAAATATGTTTTCTTCTGAAGTTGTCTCTTTCCTTTATTATGATCTCCTGTCCCACCTATTTTCTTCAAAAGAGTTGTCATTTTTTATTCTCCTGTCTGATAATGTGTTTGTGTGTGTGTGTGTGTGTTTATCATATACAGATCTGTAAAGGGATCTATATTTAGTTCATATGTTGTCTTTTATGTATAGCACCACAACAAATGTGTATGTAGGTACCTGTATTGTATGCAAACTTTGATTCTTTTTGGTTCATACCAGAGTACTCTAGTTGGATGATATAAGTCTGTTTTTTAGTTTTAATATCCATGCTAGTTAGACTGCTTTATAATTTCACCAACAGGAATGTGGGGAAAGAAGAATCCTGATTGACAGCTGATGCAAATTTAGCATGGTAAAGTCACTATGGAGGCAAGTGTAAAGGAAAAATAAAACATTTAAAACTTTGGAGAATGTTTCTTTTTGCATCCAGAAGGTTTTTCCATTTCTGACATTCCATTTATTATGTTCTTGGGATTATTTTCAGTGCTATTAGAAGCTTTCTCTGAAACCCTTTGCCTGTGTGCTGTGTTTATCTATGTTTTATACTAGCAGTTTCCATATTTTAGGCACCAGCTTAAAGATTTTGATTCTTTTTGACTTTACATTGTTCTACATATGTGTTTTGTGCTTGTGCAAGATTTGTTTAGTCACTATGGTTCTGTTATATATTAAGAGATCAAGAACTCTACCATCTCCAGTGCTGTCATTTTCATTAGAGTCACTTTAGATATTTAAGAGTGTGTGCCTTGTTTATTTGTGTCTCTGCTTGTTGTTCGTTTCCACCTGAATATTATTTATTTTCCAGTTCTATGAAGAATGCAGTTGAATTGTTATAGGCCCTCCACTAAATGATTATATTAATTTCAGTAATATAGTATAATTTTTATAACATATTTATTCTGTTTATCAAAGGACCAAAGTGGTCTTCTGACCTTCTAGATAAGATCTAGATCATCTTCTTCAGTGTCTTAAGTTTTAAACACTGAGGTCTTTCATCTCCCTGGCTATTTTCATTCCTAAGTATTCTATTGTTCTGAACGTTATAATAAATAAGCTTTCTCTCCCCACTTTCCCTCTCAGAAAGTTAATTACTGGTATAAAGGAAGGCTACTCATTTTTCTATATTTCTTTTGTACCCTAATGTCTTACTATCAGATCCAAGAGTTTTCTGGGAGGATCATAAGGACCCTCGATGTATCTGAAGCCATTATTTGCAAATAGTGATAGTTTAATTCCTCCTCTTTCTACTTGTAGCTTTAAAAATATTTCTATATCTCATTGTTCTTGTTAAAAATATATAAACTATACTAAAGAAGAGTGGTGAGGATAAGCTCCTTGTCTTGTTCCTCATTTTAGAGGAAATGCTTTCCATACTTCCTTATTTAATATCGTGTTGGCTAAAGGCTAGTTGTCCACCACCTTGATTATGATGAGATACTGATTCTTATAGTCTTAGTTTCTTCAAAGTACACACACACACACACACACACACACACACACACACACACACACGGTCAGGAAGGAGTGTTAAAGTTTTCTAAAAGCTTTTAATTCGTAGGGCAAGATAAGCATGTGGTTTCTGACTTTGTGTCTATTTGTATTACATTTGTTGATTTTTGTCTGCTGAATTAATCTTGTATCCTTAGGATGAATATAATTTTCCATGATGACTGAGCTTTATGTGTTCTACCATGTGCGAGAGCCCAAATTCAATCCCTTACGGAGGAAATATTTGATGTCATATATATTTGAGCTCTGTAGTCAGTATATGCATATTTATTCCTTTACTTTTATGTCTATTGCTTATGTAAAACATTAGAGAATTTCTATGAGATTTATTTATTTTATGTATGTTGAGTACACTGTCACTTTCTCCAGACACACCAGAAGAGAGCACCAGATCCCATTACAAATGGTTGTGAGCTACCATGTGGTAGCTGGATTGAACTCAGGATCTCTAGAAGAGCAGTCAGTGCTATCAATTGCTGAGCCACTTTTCTAGCCCTTTATGTGTTCTTAAATATGAGTTGTGATAACTTTCCTGAGAATTTTTTCTGTCTAAACTTAGGGATCTAGTAAGAGGAGAAACTGAGTAACTGCAGCTGAAAATGGGTCTGAGGCCTGTGAGAGCTATGGGCTTGTTCTGGAAGATAGGGCTACTCATCTCCTTTCTGACAAGAAGCTTCTACCTCTACTCATTGTCCAGAAGCCATGCCACTGGACTGATGTTCAGTAAAGCATCTTTACTGTCTGTGACCCAGAATTTTCTCTGTACTGCGTTTGTACTATATTTTGTGTTCTTTCTTTCTCCAAAATAAAGTCTGTTTTTGTTTTTTGATGTTTTGTTTTTGTTGTTGATTTAAATGGAGGCAGCTTGTAGTCTTCCATTTTATACAGGAGACTTCAATTATCTTGTTTTGACCTACCTAATATATCTAATAGTGACTTTTGGGAAATGCTTATTTTTCATCTTAAGTCCATATATTATGACAATTTATAAAAAAAAATTTAAAAAATAAAAAAACACTAAGTCTCAGAAGTAAGAGGGACAGTATGATCTTATTTTTTTCTCCTTGAGTGACATACAGTTGGAACATAGCATGTGTGTTTAGCCTTAAGTCTAGATAAGTTGCAAAGTATATATGTGTATGTGTATATGCATGCATGATAAGTGGCTACTCTACACATTCCCCTCTAAGCTAAATAGCACAAAAATATTTTGGTTTCATTTTAAGTTGTTTTTATTCTAAATTATCTAGATAATTATATCTGGGAAGGATAATTGCATATTCTTGAGCCTGCTGTTTGAATATAATGTGAGTTGTTTGTTCTATGAAAGCAATTTGATAATGTCTACAGTTTATGTAATTGTATCCTTGATGCTGTCTTTCTCTGGGGTACAAAGAAGTAATTATATGTTTAGTGTTGCCTGAAGACAGTGGGTATTGTAATTTCTGATAGGTATTTTATGTTTCACCTGCCCCCTTCATTCATCTAGACCACTTTAACAAAGGCTTCATTCTGTACACCTGGGCTTGAATTTTACCATCCATATGGAACATGATTTCATGATTAGGGACTGAATAAATCTTTGATGTTTAAGGATGATTGGGAAGATCCCAGACACCACTTCGCAGCCTCATGTGTGGAAGTACATGGTAGGAAACCATTCTAGTGTACTATTTGATCCAATTTGCTCATCTTTACGGTTTTGAACGGTTTTGCTCATCTTTACGTTTTTTTTTTGTCATTTAACATCTTAAAAACACTACCAAATATATTATTTGTTCAGAAATTCCCTCTATTTTCTAAAATGCACTATTTTCTATGCACCACAATTACATCTGCTGCCCATAGAGTCTGGACGAGGGTAACAGATATCCTGGACCTGGACTTGTAGATGGTTGTAAGCTACCATGAGAGTGCTAGGAATGAAAGCTGGGTCCTCTGCAGGGGCAGCCAGTGCTCTTTAGCACAGAGAAACCTCTTCAGTCTCTCTTCCCAATTCCCTCTAGTTTTTCATTTTGAAAAGGAAGGAGGTAGTCCTCATATGGTGTTCAATGGAAATATGTTGATAACTTTGCAGATATTCAAAGGGAAAAATATTCAGCCTCTTTTTCAGCCTGTTATTTATCAGACTACATGACTCTGAATTACCTAGCCAGTTGATATGATTCTAGTCTGGTCCTTTGGCCACTGAGTATTTCTAATCACTGCCTATTTACTCCGTACCTAAAATACACCCATATGTCATTATTCTACTTGTCCACAGAGTATGTCATTAAAATTTAAGTTTCAACTTATAAAGGATTTAACCAATTTTTCATTCTTCTACAACACTCCCTTACACACACACACACACACTCACACACACACAATTTATACACTGAAATCGTGCAATGAAATCATGTATTTAGTCTCTTGGAATCTGAGAACAAGGATGGAGATTTACATTTGCTTGATGACTCATCAATACTTCTATAATGCTTTGAACTCTAAAGAGAACCAGTTCAGCTACTTAAACGGCTGCCTAAGAGAAGGAGACAGTATGGGCAAGGTAGTAGGAAGGTCAGTAAAATGTATTAAAGGCAGTTCTTCAAGTACCTGTCATTCATGACAAGTTTTATGTCCATTATAGGTATAGTTCCCCCCCCACTCACACCTCTCTCCCCTTCCCTTCCTCACTCCCTCATTTTTAATTAAAACTCTTAATTTAATTAAAATATTACTTAACTGAGGATACATGATAGTAAGACAGCATAGTAATGTATTTACAATCAAATCAGAGATGAGGAGAATGATATTCAAACCTACGTCTGTCTGTCCTGACAGCTTGTGTTCTCTCTACCTCATAGTGTCTTCTCCTTTTCCTATGTGCCAGCCTTGCTATTCGGTCTCTGCAGTAAACGTGATTTCATCCATGTGTTACATTGTGTGGTCAAACTCATCTTCTTGGAAATCATCCCCATGCTCCAAATTCTCCCCTTACCCACTCCCAGTGATCATAACACTTCAATCTGTGCCATTTCTTTCTGTATCACTGCTATCCTTGGCCTCCTGTCAATCTTCTGGCTGCCTCCTGGCTACAAAGTCTGACCTACAAGTTTCTCTATGAGTCTGTCCTTCCCTGCAATCTCGGAGAACACCCAAGCATTGATTATACCATGTTTCTTGTGAATTCTTCATAATAGCTTCTAGTTTCTTGGTCATTAAGCACTAACAAAATGAATGACCAGATTAAAGTTGTTTGTTCAGCAAATGTTCTTTATCAGTACTGTGTGGTGGGCTGTATCTCTTCACCTCAAAACAATATATTTTTTTGTGGAATGTCCATAAAAATGTATCTTTATCTATAAATTCCTTAGTTTCTAAATAACTGTGTCTACAAAATAGATATACAGCAAACTTGCTATGCAATGTTTGGCATAAATGCACACTCAGAGAGATTGAAAGAATAGATGCAAGACTGCAGAAGAAGACAGTTCTTTGAACAAGCCATGGGCTATTACTGATAAAGAGAGTTCTCAGGACATATTCTCCAAATCTCATCATCTTTTGAGCCAAACACTCTATGTCTCATCCATTTTGGGCCCTCCATTTTCTGGTCTCACTTTTGTTATTGAGCAGCAGATGAGCCATTCCAAAGACCAGTCAGACAGTTCTTCCTCTTAATTCCCTCATCTCCACCCTTAAATTTAGTCCTTTTCACAATACATCATTTTTTTCATCTCCTAGCCATTTATTTATTTATTTATTTATTTATTTATTTATTTATTTATTTATTTATTTGATTGTGGAGTGCCTGTGACTTTTTTTTATATTCTCTAAGATTGCTCTGGAAAGCTCTGAGGAAGATAAATCTCCTCACTGAAAAGCAGTGTGGTTGAAACATCTAAAGCCACAACCAAGAGGCAAGTGATGAACAAGCTGCTGCCAGGTACTGGACAGCTGGATGCATTTCACAGCTCACTGTGCATCCCTCCTCACGAGAATAAATGAAGACTCG
This sequence comes from Grammomys surdaster, assembly GCF_004785775.1. NCBI lineage: Eukaryota > Metazoa > Chordata > Mammalia > Rodentia > Muridae > Grammomys > Grammomys surdaster. Next base: position 2,182,017 of record NW_021620473.1, on the reverse strand, counting down.
CAAGCCTGAGAGAAAGGGGCAGCAGGGAAGCAGGAGACAGCTGGGTATAATTACCCACCTCACCCAGAATTCGAAAGTGAAAATTAACCGCTATTAGTCCTGCAGAGAGGGTGTTCTAGCTTTACACAGTCTGGGTACAGCCTTATTTCATCAAACGAAACATAGCCAAGTCCTGCTGAGATGTCCATTACCAGTGGCCATCTTACATGAAACAGGAGGACTCTCAGGTATGACTCTCAGTTCTAAAGCCCAGTCCAACCCATGTAGTCTGACATGAAAGGCCCATTCTAATTTCACTCCTCTTTTGCTCCTCTCAGAACCTATTCTCTTCTCTGGGCACTTTCTCTTACTCCCCTTGTGCAGTTCAGGTAACAGCCTTCTTGGTAATGAAGAACCTTGCTTTCCTTTCTTGACCCTTCCTGACTGTTCCATTCAGCTTTAGTTTTAGGCATTGTAAAACCTCTGCTCACAACTGTGTGTTAGAGGAGAGGGTTGTATCCTATTTCTCTTAAAAGAAAAAAATGTGGGTTGCTGCCTCTGACATTTAAGAGTACAGCAAGTATAAAATCAGACACTTGTCTGATGCTTACTATGGTATTTTCCAGGTACCAGTTAGGCCTTGACTGTTCCTCCTTTATAAGGTCCTACAGCATGGAAGTGATGGAAGCAGGATCACTAGTCTGTAGTCTCATGTATGGATGCAAACATGGCCTCATTTCTTCAAAATACATTCTTAGAAAATATCCTTCTATAAAATGGAGGCAGAAATAGGTCAATTAACATGATATGCTAAATGATGTAGTGTTTTTTTGTCAATGTATTCAGTATGCTAAATGATATAGGGGTTTTTAATGTCCACTATAGGCTCAAACATTTGAACAGTAAGTTCCCAGTTGCTGTTGCTTTGGAGGAGTTTATCAGTAGAGATGTAGCATTGTTGAAGGAAGTTACCACTGGGCTTGGGTTTACAGGTTTATAGAATCACCTCCATCCATCTCTGCGTCTACTGTGTGCATGAAAAAAATGAGATCAGCCAGCTTCTTGCTCTGGAAACCACACTATGCTATTTCTACCATGGCATATTTTATCCCTCTGAAATTATAAGCTTAAAGAATCATTCCTTAAGCTGTTTTTGACCATAGTGTTTTATCACAGCAACACAACAGTGATTAATATGGTAATATATACATTATTTTAAGTTAATACAATTAATTGTATAATCAGCACATGGGAATTGGCGTATCATGATATAAGCTATCTTTGGAAAATATGTTCTCATTTTGGAGAGTAAAAGAACTGCTGAAAACAAATAGCCACCGATTGAGGGGGAAAAAATCTACCATGGTATTGAAGGTTTGTTGGTGAATTCTGTCAAGCTGGGGAAAGCCTGAATTTTCCTTAGAGGTGAATTCTTCAGCTTTTCAGGACTGATTAACATTCCAAATAAATATCTGATTGATTATATGCCAGCTTAATTCTCAGAAATTTTTAAAGAAAATAAAAAGGTGGAAAGGAGCACTGAGCTCAAGTTTCTATTTCTGATAGGTTTTTCTACTCCATCACTGGTACACAGTGAATGAATTCTACTGCTACTGAACAAAATATCTTAATGATCAATAATATAACAGTTGGCAGAATGCTAGCCTATACCTATTTCGTCCACATTGTAACATCCACAAGTGTGAATGTCACTTCATTTGGAATTTAAAAAATCTTTGCAGATAAAAACAAGTTAAAGATGTTAAAATGAGTAGGTAATTCTGGATTCTTGAATGAGCCCTAAATCCAATGCCAGATATCCAAAAAGGGGAAACACACAAAAAGACAGAAAAGTTATGTGACCTCAGCATTAGAGATTGGAGTTACAGAGCTACAAGACAAGGGTGGCCAAGAGCTATTTGAAGCGTGAAGAAGCCAAAAAAGGAGCCTCTAGAGAGATCAAGGCCTTGCTGACATCCTTGAGTTTATGCTTCTATATTCCAGGGCTGGGGAGCTAGCTCAGTCAGTAAAATGCTTACCATGCAAGTAAGATGACTCAGAGTTTGATCCCCAGATTCCATTCAACTCAGATGCTACAGTGTGTGTGTATAGCCAAATAATGGGAAGAGATGGAAACAGAGTATCTGGCATTGAAAGCTGGCCAATGTAGCCTAACAGGTGACCTGCCAGCAAATGATAGTGTGAGGACAATCCCAGAGATATGAGGAACACCCTTCTGTTGTAATGTAGGACCCTTCTGTTATAGGACAATTTAGTGAGACAGTATTAAACCAATTCCTAGTTTCTTAAGTGTTCTTTCCTTTGTCTTCTAAAACATGTTGGTTCTGTGTGCATCATAAATCCAAAATACATGACATCATGCTACAGAAGTCACACAGAAAATAGCTACCCAAGGTGGTTTTTAATTTAGATGATCTACCCACCACTAGAGGATATCTTTTCACATACATTATTCAGTTACATTTTAAAGTTTGCTTTAGCTAAACTTGTTCCTATCTTCAACAGTCTCTTTCAAGATGGCTGAGTGGCTCTATAACAGGGATGAGCAGAGACTTAGCCTCACTTTTCCTCTGCTGATGATAATACTACCACAGCTGCCAGCAGTTCTTAGTGTTCCTGGTTCCCCCGAGTTAGCTGCCGCTCTTTGCTTGTAAGATTGACTCTTGGTGAAAGCTGGCAGGAACCAATCTGTATCTAACCATCTTGTAAAATTTAATCCTCATCAACACATCTATGAGAATTAATTTATACTTGCTGCCTGGGCGCTGAAGAGTTCACTCTCAAACTTCCTGAATGAGGCCTTTCTGCAAAAGCCCCTGGGGCCTAGAGAGATCCTCAGTGGTTAAGAGCATTGGATGCTATACCAGAAAACCAGCACCTACATAGCCATATACAACTCAAAGTCCAGAGGATCTGATATTTATGCAGGCAAAACTCACATATATATATATATATATATATATATATATATAATATATATGTAT
>NW_021620473.1:2168612-2178633 GCF_004785775.1 Grammomys surdaster | reverse complement strand
TGTATATATACATATATATTCATATTAATCATATATTTACTCATATGAATATATGAGTTTTGCGTGCATATATATATATATATATATATATATATATATATTAAGAGAAGTAACTGTTCATATCCAGTTGAACTGTTAAACAGGAATATTAGCACTCAGGTTTTACATCCTAAGAAGAACAAACAGGGAACTCTGAAGTTTTGAGGCAAACAATTAATTTGTCTGATTAAAATGAATGACCATTGGCAGGGATATATCTACAGATAGTGAAAGGAAATCACAGTTGATTTACTGACTTATAAGAGTTTGAAACTTAAGAGACAACTCTTTAAGCCTGGATGACAAATTTAAAATTCATAATAGCACATGTTAAAATAAGCACCTATGGTTTCTCTGATAAAATGGGCTTGTTTGGAATCTGATCCTACACTCACAACTGATGATATGCTGCTGGTAGTAGGCACAGCAATCTGAGGTATGGATTCTGCGATAATGGGTCTGCTTCTTCCTCTTTCCATGGCTTCCATTCATTTCTATGGTTATCTAACATTAACTATTTTACACTCTATAACACAGTTACAAGTATGATTTTCTAGTTTAGTGATCCATATGTTCAATGTCATTTCTAATCTCATACAGGAAGTTAGTAAGACTACCCTTGTGTGTGTGTTTCATCTACACAGACACCACCCCAGACTCTGCTAACTGTGTAATTATTCCTGGCAAACATCAAATGTGTTGCTTTCTGGGTTAGCTTTAAAAACAATTTTCTTCACAATTCTTCTGAGATTGCTAAAGGTGCTGAAGTTAGTGTTTGATATGTTTATAAAATTATCACATTTTAATTTTGTCATGAAAAGAAGCATTTGTAGCTATGCCTTTTTTATTTGACTATTTGGCTTCTTAAAATAGCCTTAAAATATCCTGAAAATTGTATAAATGCCCCCTTTAAAGTTCAACATTTTAATTCGTGTGATATCGCCACATATACATTGATTTCTCCATTTAAATTTGGATGTCATATATTTAAATATTTATGCTATGTGGCTTCCTTCTTGTTGCTATACTATTTTTGACTGCTCAATAATAACCTGGAAAGGGGATAAATTTAAAATGTAAATAAATTATATATATATATATATAATTTGTGTGTGTGTGTGTGTGTGTGCGTGCACAATAACATCTTGAAAATCTCTGAAAATTAGGTAAGCATCTGTTCTGATAATATAAAATTTCTATGCATAATGTCACGATGTGTATTGGACACTAACGTGGCGAGTTTACTGATAAGCCCTAACAGTGGAAAGGGTGGTGATATCTGTAACACTTTTCCCAGTTGATTAAAGAAATTCTGTGCTCTCCGTGTTCTCGCATTCATGACTAATGCTAACAGATACCATAACTGTCATAAAATATACAACTCTACATAACACCAGTGGAAAGACCTAAGACATTAATGGGAAGAACTAGAGAGACAAACTATAGTTTCAAAGATCAACGTTGTGATGTTTTCTCTTGAACGCTTTTAGGATAGGCTGGCAAGCCAAGGACGGGTAAGATTCTGCACAAAGCCTTACCAAACTAAGACATAACTGCATTGCTTATGAAAATGCATATTCCACAAGGGGTAAGGAAGGCTTTCTTGTTAGAACAACCTAAGACAGGCTCAGACTGGTTTATGCAATAAAAAAGGGGAGATGTGAAGAGCTTTTGGGCTTCTTGGCAGGGACAATGGCCAAGGACAAGGAAATAGACTGTAAGCAGGAATCTGACATTAGGCTGGAACAAAGAAGTAATTTCAGGCAGAAAACTAAATCCTAGGCTAGAACAAAGAAGTAATTATAGGCAGAAATCTAAATCTTAAGCTAGAACAAAGAAGTAGGCTTCGAGCATGAAAATGACTTTAGGCTAGGACAGGGAAGTAGGCTCAAATATTTTGGTCATCCTGATAAGCCCTTAGACACAGTGATCACAGGAGTGATCACAGGACTGTTTATTGTCATGTGCGGTTTTTGACTATATGGACTTATTGTCTTGCTTGTTCCTTGACTATTTGCATCTATTGTATTACTAGTTTCTCAACCTAGAACCAATCTTAATACTTGCATGTAATTTAAACAGTATAAAGGCAAAAGGGAGGAGGAGGGATGGGATAGGGGATTAATGGGGCTGTGGGGAGATGAGGAAAGGGGATAACATCTGAAATGTAAATAAATAAAATATCGAATAAAAATGAAAAAAAAACAGAAGTTAAGTTCTAAAGAAAATGCAATGTCTCTTGTCTTCATTACATATGTAGTAGATGTTGCATGATTACAAGAGTAGTGATAAGATACAGGTTAACTAGTTGAGAAATACATAAGTGGGTGAATAGATAAAAGGCAAGTATAAGTATGGTGTTTAGTCATTTAATATATTCAATTGATCCCAGAATGAAACCTGACAATGGCCATCACAAAAGTACAGCCTGCCTCTCTTTCCCTCTCCTCTCTCCTTCCCTTCCCCTCCCATCCCCTGCTCTCTGCTCTCCTCCTGTCTCTTCTCTTCTTTGCTCCTTTCCTCTCCTCTTCTCTCCTCTTCTGCACACCCCAGTCCCCTCTCCTGTCTCCCCCTTCACTTCCCTCCACTCTCATGTTCTCCCCTTCTCTGTCTTTCCTTTCCCTCCCCTGTTCTTCCCTCTTATCCTCCCCCTTTCCTTCTTTTCCCTTCTTCTCCTCTCCCTTTCCTTTTCTACCCCTCATTATCACTACTCTGCCACCTTTCTCTTTCCTCTCCTCCTTTTCCTTCCCCCTCCCCTGTCTTTTACATGTGGAGCTACTAATGCCTTGAGCATAGAGAATAATTTTACTATATTCCTGTCTGTATCTGGAGAGTCTGACACACTGCCACTGAAGTCAGGAGAGAATGACAATGAACTCAGAAAAGAGGCTGTGTTGGGGACTGCCTCTCAGTGCCAGAGGCCACTGTAGTCTGAGTGTACTTGGTATCTGTGTGTGCACGTGTATACTTGTGTGTTTTAATCTTTCAGGAGCTGTTGTTTCTATAGATTGCTTTATTTTCCCTCTGTCATTTTCCTATAAACCCTGAGTTACAGGGCTTGTGTAAAGGCTCTTTGTTCTCATGGATTTTGATATGGATCTAGTCTTATAATTTGAATGTTTCACAGAACCAGTATCAGAATTTTCATGAAGTTACAATAATCAGGAAAGATGTAGGAGCCCAGCAGCCTATACAGCTTCTACATAGGCAAGGTTTCCTTACTGTCATTCTAGAAGGAGAAAAAAATGCAGAGATTCATTAGAACCCAGGGAGGACAGGACAGAAAAGAACGAGTTCTAGGTCAGCAATATATCAGCTGTGAGCTCTGGGCAAGACACAAAACCACTCTGAGCTCTGACTTCTTTGTTGAAGAGAAGGTAAGGACAGTGTCCTTTAAGCTCTGCTTTTTAAGCTCTGTTGTGCAGGTGTGGGAATGGGCTCAGAGTGTCTGGCTTGTTCCAACCATAAAGGCCCTGCTTTTATTCACATTTAGAATTGGAACACTGATTAAATTTTGCTAAGACAGGCCTTGCTACTAGAGAAAATTTAAAAGCATGAGATTAGTTCCCCCCCCATACCCTGTGACTATTTTATGTTACAAAAAAACCTCAATTCAGTATTGACATAATTGAAATCCCATTGTATGCAAACTACTATACTGGATGCCAGAAGATGTCAACTGCACACACAGCAAAGCATCTAAAGCACAGCCTATGGCAATCATAATACAAGGAAGGTAGATATTAAAATCTATAACAGTGAACTCAGCACAGATCTGGGAATGTCAGAGGAAGAGAGATTCCAAGAATATACATGTATATGTATAATGTATATGTGTGTGTTCATGTAGCATATGAATATATAAGAACAATTTTTATACTTCTATAGGCATGTATTATTTTTTACACATGAATCCCATGTCATATGCATCTGATATAAAACAAATACATGGTATGTAGATATATATGTATATTCATATGTAGCAGAGACACAATTAATTAGGTTTCCAGAACTGTTGCCTATTCTCACACTGTACTCTCTATGACAATGCTATAAGACCAGGGAGAGTGGGAGGGAGAGCATAATCCTGGGAATACATTTCTTGTTAATTGACCATGACTATCTCTCATGAAGATAGAGTCATTAATGCTACACTTAATGTGTCATTAGGTGGCTACCATTTTTCCCTTGAAAACTTCAGCATGGTAGCATGGTACTGAATTTGGTGATTTTATTATACCTGTTTGTTTTCATGATGTTGGGATGGAACCTAGGGTCAAACATACTACCAAGTACTATATACCATTGAGCCTCATGCCCAGCATCCAGACCAATGCAATTTGATCATGTTTATTCCTTCTCTCCCAGCTCTTCTAAGTTCTCGTCTCCCTTCCCTTGCCCACCAACTTGGTGTCTTTTTAAAAATTTACAAGTCAAAGAAATGGTCCATTTCTATATGAAGTATATTTGACTCTGATCCCATCTGATCATCTGGGTTTACACAATGTTCACTCATGGAACTCATCTAGGTTTATAGAATGGATATTTCTAAAGTCATATTTTAGTTTCCCCAGTAGAGCATAGAAAACATCTTATTTGTGAAGGCGAAGTAGATTTTATATTATTTATATTTATATTTTATATTATACTATAAATTATATTATTTTATATTATATTATTATATTATATTTTGTTGTTGCTATTGCTGTTGCTGCTGCTATATGAATGCCTCTCTGTGCTGCCCAGCATAGTTTTAAAGTCATGAAGGCAAGGGATTCCCTGTTCTACTTCAGTCTCCACCCTCTACTACCAGTGTCTGGAACTCTAAGCACATGACACTTTATCTGGATCAATGTGTTTTTAACAACTAGATGTCACCCAGTGTATTATATGCATATTGCATATTGATAGAATCTAGCATGGCTTGAAATTATCCTGATTAAATTCACTCTACTAGGTTTCAGAAGAAAAGAAAATATTGAGACTGAGAATTGTGTTTGTAAAAATAAGTACTTTGGTCTATTGATTTTAATTGTACTTCAGCTAAGTACCAACACACTGGAAATCATATAAAATTGTGTCATTTTGATAATGTCTTGGAGAAACAAGTACAGGCAGCTCTAAGACTTACATCTGTACTCAGACATTCTCTGTAGCAGACGTCAGCAGAGTTTCCACAGAGGAGGATAGGAATAGTGTTAACTTTGAGAGTGACTTGGCTTTTGTGAGACTTGCCCTCAGGACATGAGAGTGTGGGGCAGGTGTTAATCGGAACAGGAGGACTCTATTTCACACAGAGATCTGTAGATGCAGTTGCAAGTCCTGTAAATGCCCTTGTTTTTATAACATTGGAAAGGTTTCTCTTTAATTGAGTTGTCATAAATGTTTTCAAAGGGTAATTTTCAATTCTCTACTCCAGCGTTCCATGTAAGAAATTGAGATAAAATATGATGTGCTGTAATTTATCACATTGTATTGGTCTTTGCCAAGTGTTATATTCAATTTGTTGTCATTGTGATTCATCACATAGAATCGGTTTCATGTAGAGTACTCCATTTTCTCAAAAAATATTGGCTATTATCTCTGTTGGAAAAATGCTAGTGAATGATAGTGTTTGGAACTTATAATTTTAAATTAATAATGTTAGCATTTAGAATTTAAACATTACTTAGAGCATTATTGGTGTAACAAGTTAGGACTTTGAGATATGAGAGTAGTGAAGAGCAGTCCAGAGACTTAGTTCAGAGTAATGGATGGTTTTCTTAAAAGTACCACCTAAGGTTCGATGCTCAGCTCTGACAAAATGTAATCATTTTCTATAACATAATAACTGCTGATCCTTCAACATATAGCATTGTTTGAGGCTGGAAAGCTGTCTCAGCAGTTAAGAACACTTACTGCTCTTGCAGAGATCTGGCTTCTATTCTCAGCACCCATGTGGCAGTAAACCACCATCTGTAACTCCAGTTCTAGGGGACTGAGTGCCTTCTTCTGATCACCACAGGCATCAGGCACACATATGGTACACATACATTCAGGTAAACCATTCGTATACGTTAAATACAATGAATCATTCAATCAATAAGTCAGCAAACACGCATCAGCTGAAGTAGGAACAGTCATCAAGCCATGCTTTTCTTAAAAACTTTTCCCCTTCATCCATAGAAGCAATGCCATTAGTGGAACAGCATTGGACAGGAATCAGAAACCTTGACTGTCAGATGCAAAGGACAGAAATCAAATATCTCTGTAAAAAAAAAAGAAAAAAAAAGGCCAAAAAAAAATGGTCTCAGTCTAGGTTTATGCAATATGTGGGACACTTGTATTATTTATTTCATTAACTTTATTAATAACTATTAAAGTGTTTTTCTGGTTTTGAGTATTAAATAAAGCTGATATAAACATAATTTAGCTTCTAATGCCAAGTAGTGCTTTTAAGATCACTGTTTAGAAATTGTGAGGATATGTGTCACTTCATTTATTTTTGCAATAGAGAGGAGAGAGTACTTTTTGAAATGATGTTTAATGATGTCTGGCATCCCTTCCCCCTCAGTGTATCATAATTGCCCTAAGCAGTTTTTAGCTGAGTGAGTGGGCATCTGTGTTCAACAGCTTGAAACGGAAGGATGCCGTGGACAGATGTTACACATCTCCATCAACATGTCCCACAGGAACCTCTATTCTGTGTGCAGCGGATGAGACAAAAGTCACAACAGGCAACTTTATTTTTAGAATATGATCCAAAAACCAAGAAAAATAAATAAATGGTGCCAAGTCTCTATTATGTTGGTACACAAAATAAACAAAAGGTACATTAACATTTATCATGGAATCCTTTAAATGTATTTGTAAATGATCTGACAGGGAAATGTGATTTACAACACGGAGACTCAACAACCATCAATTGAAATGCACGGTACTGCAGGCATCTAGACTAGGTCAGCAAGGATGAGCAAAGTGGCAAAGGCAACCCAAACGCCTTCCTCAGATGGAGACTTTGGTAATTGACTGTGGTTAAAAAGAAAAAGAAATCAGCCCCTCTTCTTCCTCAGGTTGGATGGTCATTTTGTCCATTTTCTCACATGATTAGTCCATTTAAAATCTTCAGTTATTCTCAAGACACTCCAGATCCACAGAGCAGCAGACTCTCCCATTCTGTGCAAAAAAGAAAACAGGGGTCAGCTCCTGAGACAGAAGACTCACTGGTTAGCAGTTTGTAATCCATGTTCAAAACAGTGGAACAGAAAATATGCTTCAAAAATGGAAAGAAGTTGTCTAGTGTTGAAAAGGAGGCAAGCATGGGATGATTTTTCAGGTCATCCTTGGCTGAGGCTTTGCTAACAAGTCAGATTCATGTCCTGTCTACATTTAATCTATGCTCTGGATACACTCCAACAATCCAAACTGTCACAATTTATTTGCTAACTTTATTTCCAAGAAGTACTTCAGAAATATAAATGGCTAAAAGGAACAATGTCCCATTTCAAAAAACTGATTGAAAGTATCAGTAAGAACTGAAGGCAAATCCAAACTTGATTCCACAAAGGGATTTATATCAGGGGTAAATATGTCTGTTCACTGGATCAAGAATAGAAAGGAGGAGAATTTGGGTGAATAAATTCATGAAAGTTGATTAAAATTCAATTTCATAAATTAATGTAAATGTACCTTTATAGTTGTATTGAATGAATCTCAATCTGACATTAGAAAAGGAATTTTATGCTCTCTGCCTCACCTTCAGCAGATCACTGAGATCTTTTCCAACCTTTCTTCTCTACTCATCCCACTCCGCAGCTCCCAACTGCAGCAGGCATTCTCTGCTAATCCACCAGCTATGCCTGCCAGGAAATTATCTGGGCTAACTGCAGATCTCTACTTCTCCCTTCTCGCTTGCAAATTCACTCCTCTAGTCTCTAACCCAGGTGTGGCAGACACCTGACCTGCTGCATCCTCTTCTTCCTCTCTGCTCCCTCCCCCCAACTCCTGTACACAGTAGATCATGTAGATCTTCTTCCCCAATCTTTCTTCCCATTCACCTTTTGTCCCAGCCCCCAACTCTAGCAGGCAGTCTCTGACAACCTGCAAATCAACTGCAGATCTTCGAACTTCCTCCCCTTCCCCAAATCCAGTCACCCAGTTTCATCTCAAATTCTGTAGCAGAACAACTGCTGTAGTTTCCCCTTCTTCTCCACCACCATTTCCAGTAGATCAGTCAGATCCCCTCCTCTAACCTTCTTCCCAACTTATCTCTTTGTGTCAGTTGCCTCTTCTAGAAGGCATTCCCTGGGAGCCCTCTGGCTAAGCCTGTCAGAGAATCAACTAGGCCAACAGAGCAGGTAGTGAGCTTAATATCTTCACCTCCCCCTTCTTTCCTTCAAATCCAACTCCCCAAATCTCATCCCCAGATATGACCTGCTGTATGGTCATATCTTTCCTTGCCATTAGCCCTTACTCCTAGGCATCAGGCAGATTCTGTTGGAACAATCTACTCTCCTCACTCATGTGGATTCCCTTAAAGAACTCTATTCCCAAGTGTCAGCACTTAATACATAGAAATATATTATATCTCAAACCTCAGTGGACATATTTGGGAGTATCCTAGTAGCATTCCCTATAGTTCACACAAAGCTCTTACACCCTCCTAAGAACCAGAAAGACAACATAAATCAAGGAACCAAGCATATACCTGACAAAGACAAGACCAGATATCAGCACTTAGATTTACAATCATCCCAAACCCAGATGCTTAGATGTCAGCATAATGACAAAATCAGTGACAGCAGGGACAGTATGTCGCTAGTAGAGCACAGTAACCTGAGAAATACCTCATACGGAAACACAAAACAAGAAACTTAAAATAGACTTTATGAATATGATAGAACTTCTAAAGAAGGAAATAAATATACCCATAAAAGAACTATAGCAACACAAACAAATGGTGGAAGAAAATGAATAAAACAGTTCCAGACCTCAAAGTCATTTAGAATCAATTAAAAACCACAAACTCAGGGAATTATGGAAATTAAAATCTTAGGAACTCTATCATGAATCTCAGAGGCAACCCTCACCAACAGAATATAAGAGATGGAAGAAAGAATTTCAAGCATCGAAGACAAAAGAAATGGACACTTAAATCAAAAAATCTAAAAGAAAAAATAATCCAGGAAGAAATCATCCAGCATGTCTGAGACACTATGAAATACCAAATCTAAGAATAACAGAAATCAAGGAAAACAAATCCAGATCAAAGGCACAGAAAATACTTTCAGCAAAATCATTGAAAATTTCCCTAACATAAAGAATGCTGATTAAGCAATAGAACACCAAATAAACTGAACTAGAAAAGAAATTCCCCTTGGCACATAATAACAAAAACCCTGAATATACAAAGAAAAGATATTAAAAGCTGCACGGAGAAAAGACATATAAAGGTATACAATGGCAGACCTACTAGGAAAACCCCTGACTACTCAATAGAATCTCTAAAAGTCACAAGGACCTTCTCCAAACTTTGAGAGACAGAGATGCCAGCCCAGACTTCTATACCCAGCAAAACTTTCAATCACAATGGAAGAAAAAAGATACTATGAGTTCTATTTGATCTTCATAAATTAAAGACTGGTATCAACAATAAAAAAATCTTACCATCTAATGGAAACTGAAAAAATCATTACTGAATTAAAAATATGGGTCAAAACAGAAATTTAAAAAAAAATTAAACATTTAGAATTGAATGGAATCAAAATACAACATACCCAGACTTTTATGGACATAATGAAGGCAATTCTAAGAGTCAAGTTCATAGCACTAAATACCTATTTAAAAATGTAAATAAATAATTTTTTTAAAAAAGAGCAAAAAATGAAGACATCTCATACTAGTAACTTAGCATACCTGGAAGCTCAGGAAGAAAGAAAGAAAGAAAGAAAGGAAGAAAGAAAGAAAGAAAGAAAGAAAGAAAGAAAGAAAGAAAGAAAGAAAG
>NW_021620473.1:2073190-2168602 GCF_004785775.1 Grammomys surdaster | reverse complement strand
AGAAAGAAAGAAAGAAAGAAAGAAAGAAAGAAAGAAAGAAAGAAAGAGGAGGGAGGGAGGGAAAGAAGGAAGGAAGGAAGGAAGGAAGGAAGGAAGGAAGGAAGGAAGGAAGGAAGGAAAAAAGGAAGAATGAAAGAAAGAAAGAAAGAAAGAAAGAAAGAAAGAAAGAAAGAAAGAAAAAGAAAGAAGGTCACAACCAAAGAGAATAGAAGACAAGAAATAATCCAACTCAGGGCTGAAAAATAGATAAGACAGTAATTTAAAAACTGTACAAATAATAAAACAAAGTTGGTTCTAAAAGAAATATCAATAAGACTGATAAGATCTTAGCCAAACTAACTAAAAGACAGAGCAGATTCAAAATAAGAAATTTTCAGATGCAACATGGGACATATCAACAGACACTAAAGAAATCCAGATAGTCATCAGAATATACTTTAATAACCTGTATTCCAACAAATTGGAAAATCTAAAATAAATGAATAATTTTCTCAATATATTCCACCTACTAAAGGTAAATCAAGAACAGATAAGGAATCTAAACAGATATATAACCCCTCGTAAAATAGAAGCAACAATTAAATATCTCCTATCCCCCAAAATGCCCAGGGCCAGATGGTGCTGGACAAACTGATTGGCAGCATCTAAAACAAGGCAAACAGATTAACACTTATCACCCTGGACAAAACTCAATTCCAAATGACCAAGTACTTCAAAATAAAACCATATACAACTGAACCTGATAGATAAGAAACTAGGGAATATCTTTGAACTCATAGCAGCTGCCTACAGAATGGGAATTTTTTTCCAACTCCACATCCAATGGAGGACTAATATTCTGTTGAGATTTGGTCTGTTGCTATGTATTGCAATGCTAAATTCTGTACCTGAAGGGAAGGATTAGGCCTACAAGTGAGTTCTCACATTTACAAGCTTTTTCTGTGCAATCTTGTTCCTTGATTTAAAACTATTGGTTTAATAGTATTGGCTACAGTCAAATACTGGAGGGATTAGAGGTAAATGAGGTTTGACCTGGTTGTAGGTAGAGAAGAGAAAGGAGAAAGGAGAGATTAGGTAAAGAAGGAAGAAAGAAAGAGAGGAGAAAACTGACATGAGGTGAAAGGAACCATGAACAGATAGCTAGGAGAAACAGAAAGTATCTGAAGTAGACCACTGGGGAGGTAGTCAAGCCATCAGTTAGAATAGTAGATTCGAGGTTACCCCCGACCCCCAGTAACTTTCAAACATAGCCTGAGTCTTATTTATTTGTAAGCTAGTTGGGGATAAACTTAAATTGGTTGCACTACAATATCCAAAATATATAAAGAATTCAAGAAACTAGATGTAAAAATCAAAACAAATAATCTAGTTTTAAAATTGGATACAGATCTAAACACAGAATTCTCGTTAGAGGAAATTCAAATGACTAGGAAATGTTCAAAACCCTTAGCTATCATTGAGATGCAAATAAAACCTTTTTTTGACATAACATTTTATATCTGCTGGACTAATAGTACAGTTGATAGCTCATACTGGCACAGATAAGGAATAAGGGGAACACTCCTCCATTGCTAGTTGGAGGGAAAATTGTATAGCCACTATGAAAATCAATATGATGGTTCCTTGGACAGATGGGAATCAACATACCTCAAGATCTAGTTATACCTAACTTTTGAGCATACACCCTAAAAATGAATCATCCTTCCACAGAGACAGTTGCACAATCATGTTCATTGCCTCTCTATTTATAATATCCAATATTGGAAGCAAACTAGATGTTGTCCAACAGAAGAATGGATAAAGAAAATGTGGTACATTTATACAATGGAGTATACTCAGTCATTAAAATAACTGACATTGTGAAATTCGCAGGAAAATGTAGTTAGAAAATGGTCATCTTGAGTGAAGTATCCCACACCCATAAGGCCAAATATGATATGTATGTGATTATATATAGATATTAGCTGTTCAATTGATAAGAACCAAGCTTCTATCCATAGAACCAGAGAGATTAGATATAGAGTAAGAAACTAGATGCCATGGCTAGATCTCCCTAAGAAGGAGAAATAGAATATATAGTTACAGATGAGAGGGTTGTTGGGGGATGGACCAAGACAGGAGGATCAGATGAGAAGGCGGATAGATGAAGAAGGGAATATGGGGAGGGACTATCTTTATTCAGGGGTTTTTGAGGGGTCATATTTTAGCCAAATCTAGTAGATATTCCTTATAATATATACATTTATGAAGAATATCTAAATAATATAATGTGTGATACAAAGTTCCCATTGGGCATCTCTTATCACTAAATGTTACTTTCAATATTACTAAATGATACTTCCACTACAGGGATGGCTGAGTTACATCTAATTGAGTTGCTGGCAAAAGGAGTCCATGGGAATTCCCAAACTACATAAGCTATTATCAAAGCTGCATAGGTTGCTCTCCATAAACTGATGGAAAGACTTCATTGCTGATGGTAACACATACATATCTTATTAGATATAGAAAATTAAAGCTGGTGCCTACACTAATCTAAAGAAAAATAAATTGTAGCAATAAAGTGACTCTGAATGGCATTTTGCCATACTCAAAGAACAATGCTTTGCTCAGCCATCATCAGGGAAGCTTCTTCCTGCAGCAGATGGGAAAATACACAGACCACAGGCAATGTCATAGGCATTATCCAGAGACTGAGAGATCTCAGAACACTTAGCTTTCAATAGAATATCTGCATCAAACTCATCCTAAGGGTCAAAGAACCTCACAGAAGATGAGACAGAAAGAATGTAAGAGCTTGAGGAGATAGAGGACATAAAAAAAGGGGGGCCTTCAAAACAATGAACATATGAATGCACAGGGAATACACAGAGCAGAATGGAGAAGGGAACACACCCACTACCACACACAAGTGAAAATTTATTTTATTCCAAGGGAGTCTCAGGAGGGAAAGATATACTCTTAAGGGTAGGCTCCATTTCTCTCAACCTACCCTCGCTTCAAGATTCACCTCCTTCCTGTCTCTCCTTAGAAAACAGGCAGGAATCTAAAGGGTAATAATTTTAACAATTGAATAGAATAAGATAATACAAACACATTGGAATAGGATCATACAAACAGAAGTAAAAGTGCCCCAGAAAATGTACAAGATGCAAAAATCTATTTGTTTGTACACTCAGGTTAAAATAACTTTCATTTTCTATGATTGCGACTACAGTTTATTGTTAAAATTCAGTAGTTTTCAGGCAAATTTGTATTATTCCATGTCCATTTGGAATCTGCCTTTATAGAAGGATCAGCTATTATCTGTCTACACTTAATATCCTCCTATGAGAACATACACTCCATGGAATCTGAATTCAGAGATTTCAAAAGAAAACTATCTGTGGCTCATACCCACTAGGGCTGCTAGTTACCTTGCATTTACAGGTTGTACAAGGAGATCCAGCCATTGTCCACACTGCACCACTCAGCCTAGAAACGCCAGAGCTGTCCAGGCAAGTTTTTCTGATGTCATAGGCAATATTATCAGCCAGACAGGGGTCACTGACACAACGGGGACAACACTCCCCTTCAAAGATGGCTGTATATTCACAGCTCAAACTAGGGCAAGCTAGAGGCCAGCAGTCTGCCTCTCCTTCCTGTGGAAAGAAAGATGAAATGAGTTGTCTCCATCCTTATGCAGTTTTACATTCCCAGTACCCCTTGGGGAAAGAAAGCATTACAGTTCTCATTTTCTTACTGAATGCTTCCATCCCACACCATGATGTGTATTATCCATTCTCCTCTGTGAAGACATACCTTCTACACACATAACTTCTAAGAAGTTATCACTTCTTCCAGATGGTTTTGCTGACTACATAATCCAGAGTTCAAAGAAAGTCTTTAGTCAGCTTGTTTGTGTTTCAAGCATAGTATATAGTTATTTTCATCATGTTGTACTGTTTTTTTCAGGTAATGCTGTGTAATTGGTATAACTCAACATTAATTTGAGCTTTTGGACTTTTATTGTTTGTTTTCTTCCATGATGATGTTCAGAAATTTGTCCAACAGATATTAATAGAATAAACAAGCAAACAGGTGGTGATGTGAGATGCCTACATCTTTTAAGGTCCAAAGTGATACTCGGAGACATGGAGTATTTCAACAGCTGCATCAACTGAGATGCTGATTTCAAGTTCAGAATTTAGACTGGTTGTTCTCTGGAGAAACCATTCTATGACTCTAAGATCTCCAAAGCATAGCTCAAATGGAGCTTCTACCTAAGTCCTCGGCCGCGGCGCCAACGAGCTGCCTATAACAGCAAGGTCTTTTCACACAGCCTCACTGTCATCATGTCACTGTCAGCTGCAGTGATTCTCATTTCCTTAATTATTTAGTCAATGTCTCCACATTCTCGGCTTACTCATGTTGTCACTGTGTCTGCCTTGCTTGTGTGATATCACCAGGAGTCTGGTACAGGCAAAGTCTTGATAAAGTATTTAATAAATATGACCAATGTTATTCTAAATTAATTTTAAGTTAATGCTCAATAGCCTTCTTTGGTTTTTTTAATTTTTAATTTAATTTTTTTAATTTGATATCTTATTTACATTTCAGATGCCATTCCCCTTGCCCATTCTCCCCACGAATTAATCCCTGCTCAATAGCTTTTGTGAGTTGAAAAAAACGTACATCCCAAAGACTGGACATTCAAGATGTCCTTTTAAAACTCGTTGAATGAAAATGTCATATATAAGATAAATCCCAATAATCCCAGCTGATGACTGGCTTCCCAAGGAAGAAAAATGGTTTTCCAGACTGATGCTGGAAACAGGTCTGTAGTTGTCCTAGATATGTTTGTCCTTGGAAGGGAATTTGTAAAACTGGTCATGAATGGAATTTATCTATGTTGCAGTCTTAGTATTAAGATGGATTGTAAAGGATACATGTTATGACTGCTTGCACGTTAACCTGGGGATTTATGGAAGCTTAGAGAACAATTTCTCTGTGTGCTAGTTTACATATAATACCCAGAAAGAGAAAAATCCATTTCAATAAACATTAAGCACCAAGCTAAGAGCTTGCTTTACAAGCTGACTCTGGTAGAATGCTGCGAGATGGAGCAGGTGGAGCACCACAATCCTCAACGTACCATGCCCTCAAGTCTTCCCATTCTTAGAAAGCATTGTCTGTATGGTAATTTGAAGCACACTGAACAAGATACGGAAATTTTGCGGTTTCTTTGAACATTCCCAAATCCAGGCACAATGTTAATAACTGTATATTAACATTTAAAATAATCTTTGTTCTCTTTGAACAGAATTTTTAGGGGGTAGAAGAGCACCAATAACAGTTACCACATTAAGGTTCTTCTATGGCACTAAGCCAAGTGCCTGCTGTGTGATGAGTGCGGTATTCATCTTTCACATACATTCTCTCATCTTCCTAAGAATCTTTGAACTGATACCTATAAACCTGTGAACATTTATGGAAGTCTAACCACTGAAGTGCTTTGACATATCCAAAGTGTCCACATCAAGCTAGCCTATGAGACAATTATAGAATTGGATTCTCAGTCTTGCTCATCACCCAAACTCCATCTTCTATTATATTTTTCTATTGGCAGGATTAAAGATTACGTCAAAAGCAAAAGTAAGTTTGGCTCTATCTGGACAATCACTGACTCCCCAGTCATTTAAGGCCACTTTATGAGGAATTTCTTTGCTCTGAACATTCTAAAATATATAGGTATACACAAACTGCTCAAGTTAAATCTGTTCCATAAATACATTCATTTTATTTTGTAGCATTTTAAATGTAGTGTAAATATCTCCAGGCATAGCACATGGCCACCGGTTAAGCATAGTCCATGATGCTATGTGTAATACTGGAAACTTTGGAACTCCAGCCCAAAAGCTCACAAATTTATAGCCTTTTCTACAGTAAAGGCATCAGGATCCCCAGGAAACTGACATACCAGACATCGGCACTGCTGGCAACTGTGTGTCCAGTTGTCTCCACTTCGATAGAGCTTCTGTCCGCTTTGATCTAAACATTGGCTAGTGACCCTGGTGTCACACTCTGGGCAGCAGAAAAGGTCAACATTTGGATTCTGGCAATCACAAGCTGTCCGCCGGCAGAATATCTTCCCGTCCTGTTGAGAAGCGAGGTCGAGGAGGTTTTGTGATTAGGAAAATGTATGCACAGATGCACTCCAAAAATCAAGCCTTGAAAATAGACCATAGAGATCACAGAATAAACCTCTTAGCTCTGAATCTATATTGTCTACTTCCCATCTTGTTCAAAGCAGACACAGCCTTTCTTTACTGGGGCCATCCAATTCAAAATGGAGACATTGCTAAGTGCACCCAAGGAGGGGACATCAATATGTTCTTTTAACATTTTTTTAAAAAGATATATTTCTGTGAAGCAGAGGCTATTCCTGACTGTTGCCAACTTGTGAATCCTGTATCCCTAACTGTGCTGCCTTGTCTTGCCTCAGTAGCTGAGGATGTACCTAGTACTACAGTGACTTGATGTGCCAGGGTGGGTTGGTACCCAGGACAGTCCTCAGCCTCCTCTTCCTCAGAGGAGGAACAGGAGAAGAGGGGTGAGGGTCCTGCGTAAAGCAGGACTAGTGGAGTGGGGCTGTGATTTGGGTGCAAAGTGAATAAATAAATAAGTAAATAAATAAATAAATAAATAAATGGAAAAGATGTTTGCATTTAAGAATTAGAGCTAACATAATCAGTTAAACTGAATGCAATAAAAAAAATGCATTCCAGATGGAAAAGGGACTACATGGTGGTCGTGGTAGGGGAACAGACAGGAAAGGGAAAGTGGAACACCAGGGAAATGTGGAGAAATAAGAGCAAACTGCATGGCGTGTGTGCGTATAGAAATGTAATGAAAGCATGGTATTGTGTGCTATGACAATAAGAAAATAATTCATTTCAGTAGAAAACCATGGGACTACATTGTCCTTATATACAAGAAAAGCAGGAAATACACTGAAATGCACTGCCTGCTTTCATATATGCCCCAATCCATGAGAAATATGGGAAGAACTAACTGAGGTCAAGAGACGTTAAATGCCTTATACAGATCACATAATACAGCATCATCTCTAAGCCTACAATCAAGTCTGAGAGTTTCAAAAGATTTTTTTCTACAAGGAAGTCATTATATTGCTTATTTGAGGAGCTTATGACTAGTTGTCACCTTCTTCCATAAAGCAGTCCATCAAATGATAGATACATAAGAGTTCCAGGAGTATTAGTCCTGGGCACTCAGTTATAAAATACTAAAGGTCAATATCACTGGATGTTAAGACTGAGTACTTATAGCATGTCTACTATCTACTCATCAAACTAGTGTTATGCTTCTGTTGACAGAGAATCTAAAGTGTGAGGACTTTGGCTACCATTTATGGGTACATTTATTTTTGTTAAAGATTTACTTTTATTGAAAAAATAAGTGTGTGTGTGTGCATGTGCGTGTGCATGTGCCTATACTGGTCACTGGATCCTCTGGAGATGGAACTAAAGGTGGTTGTAAACTACCCTAAATTGGTGCTTGACCAATTGAGCTTGAATCCTCTGGAAGAACAACTGACCCATTTCTCATCATCTCCCTATGGTTCTGTTTTTGAATATTTTTAAAACTCAACCATAAGAATAGGAAATAATTTAAAGGATGTGAAGTCTACCTTCACTGTAATAGCCAAAGCTAAAAGTTACAAAGACTATAATTGAACCTATCCATTCTTGGGATCTCACACCAAGGAAAGTATTCAGGGTACATGTCTGTGTGTCTTAGTCTTGTTATCTCTTTGCTGACTTTACTAACTATTACTTGAAATCATAGCCCTTGTATTCTCTTATAACATTTCTTAGAAGCTCATTTGTAAGTGTTCACCAAATTATGCCTGGGAAAAACGTCTCTGATTCCTCAACCTGTTTCAATTCTTTGCAATTTTTCACTATACAGCAGCTTTAGTGGCTACCCCTTTTTTCAATCTTTGACTACTAAGTATAATATTCACTGTCTTTATTAGTCAAAAACTGAACACTTATCTTTTACAAAATTATATAAGTCATTTACCTATAGAATATTTAATACTGATGATTTATGAGGTTGAAATTTATGCCTTCATTTTTCAAGTCAGGTAACTAAATATAAGTCTTGAGAAACAAGGGGTGGCATTGGTTTGTGTCTCCATGGATTAACTTTTGGTATGCTTTCTCTAATGCTGTCTATTTTACCTTTTTATATTGGTTATGTCACAGTGTTGACTGATATTGAGCTTAACGAAAACAAAACCCTCATTAATCCCTGCCCCATCTCCTGTGGCTGGTTGATTGGGCATATGTGGCTTTCCTGATGCATGTTGCATTTCATCCTATTAGATACACATCATCTCTCTTGCCAGTCACAGCTTTTTTTTTTTTATCAGATACTGTATCTATCATTTCCCATGAATATGCAGCTTCATAGTTACTGGTGTCTACAAACACAATGGGCCTTCCCATGAAGCCTTAGTCTATTTCTTCTATAAAAATTGGATGGCAAGGTAAGTTCAACGGAAGCTAAAGTAGAAATCTTTAAAAAGAACTATATTCCTCACAGAGATTGGAAAGGAGATGCTGGCTACTTTTGTCTTATAATGACTGAAGAGGGTGGAAAGGGGCCTTCACTCAAATTTTATCTATTGTCTCTACTATAAAAATGATAAGAGAGAACTGTTCTAAACTATCAAGGGATGAAATACACAGAGACACTTGTGTGTGCATACATATACGTTAATTTTATAAAAACATAGACTTTCTATCAATATGTACATATGTGGATATAGAGTGTAAGATATACAAACACATACACAAAGACACACATACACACACACACATTACACACACACACACACACACACACACACAGAGGAGGGGAATCTAGAGGTGATCAGGTTAATTAAGCCAAATATTTTACATAGCCTACCACTAATGATTACAGATCATAGGAATCTTCCAACAATACGTCCTTAGCCTACGGGCTTATATCCTGATTCCCATAACTTTTGCTAAAATAGTACATTACAATAATTTTGTATAACAGTCCATCTTTCTTGTTTTAGAGCTGGGAATTGAACCTAGAGACACACATATACCAGGCAAGCACTTTGCCACTTACCTGTATCCCCAAGCCCCATCAACTTAATTTTATTACTAATCTATTTCATTTTCTAGGTATTAAATGTCTAGGCATCAGAAACTACATAGCTTGGCCATGTGGTTTAGTCCAGCATCAAGCAAAACGATAAATTATTTTCACAGATTACTGTATTTCTTTCCATGAGATTCAAGCTTACCTACTAGTTAAGAGAATGAATAGAAATGAGTGGATAGCCTTCAGGGTCAGTGCAGAATAAAGCAATTTCACATCTCATCAATTATGGGAAAACACCATTGAGGCCCCCCTTAGATTCTATTAGGTTTCAGAACAATGACAATGTTCCCGCTGGCTTTGAATTACTGAGTAACTGTCAAGAAAAATCATGTTTGATAATGGAAATGCCAAAGGTGGCTTCATTAATACAATTGGAATGTTGTTATAAAGAAAATGCAGTCACACTGGAAACCAAGTGTGAGTGAGAACAGGCCCATCTCAGCACACTGTCCCCCTCGTTTTGTTTTGTGGGCTGTGCCAAGAGCCTGACCCCTGTCCAGCTCTGATAGTGACCTCAGTTCCACTGAGATATCAAAGCTGAATTCTCACTCTCCTGCTCAGCACGTTGGTGTTTCCATGTAATTTTATAATGAAAGTTCAACCATCCACAATTAAGAAGAATTATGTTTAATTCTAGATTTTTAAAAGCAGGAAAATTCTCACTGATAGAACAATATTTGAATGTATTAGACTGTGTAAAATTCTAGGTCTTAAATTTTGGATTACACATTTTATTGTTGACCTATTGAAATGCTGATCCACTCACCCCAAACTGCACAATTCACATTTATGTCATTGTCCTGAAATGCTTAAATTGAGTATTTGGATTTATATGAAAACCATATATAGTCACTAAATAAATATATAAACTACCAGTTAGCAAGTTGATGGCCAGGTCCACATTCAGCAGCTGCCTGATAATATCTCTGGAACCCAAACTTCTAATCTAGTTGCATAGAACCTACAGATGATTTCAAAACACAGTGGTGAGATTGAGGATTTGTGACACAATGCTCATAGTTCAAAAATCTAAAATATTTATTAAATGGTGCTTAATGAAATGTCTACTATTTTGTGACATAAACTATAAAATTAGGATTATTACTCTAGATGTATGTATTGTCCTTTCTCACAAACTAATCAGACTGTGATATCAATTGTTTTTCAAATTATTGATTTCAATATTAGGTTATAGTATATTCCACCAACTTCATCCTCTTTAAAAATTAGGGACAAAAATACCCTCATTGTCACATTTATAAAAAAGTATAAAAGAGATCCACAGAGAAGAATGGGACATTCCAATGTAGAAAATTAGTAATAGAACAAATGATAGACATCCAAATAGACTGTTATGAATGATTTTCCTGTAAGATGTATTTTTGTATCATAGGGAGGTTGTGGAATAAGAAAATATGATTTTTGTTAAAAGCAAGACTGAACGGTTCCTAGACCCAAGGTATTGATACATTCTGGTAACTAGGTACAAAGGCAAATTGTGGTTACCACCCTATGTCTACTGTTCTAGAAACTTAAACCACAAACTCTGGATCAAGAGTTCCAACAAGTTCCCTATGTTACTCTGAAGCAGGAGAAAGGTCCTGACACACAAATGGAGACATGCTAATAAAAACAGGGGAAAGTTCACAAGGCTTCAAGCTTAAGTTAGAATTATAGGCAGTTAAGGAATCCTGAGAATAGGGGAAATGGTATTCCCTGGGGACAAGTCACTGTTGGTTTTCCAATGCTCAGTGGTAAGCTCAAAAAATGCAAACTCATGTGCATATAGGTGACATCGAGTAGACTGAGGAGTTTGTATTTGTATATTTAGAGGTATGCACACACATAGATACAGACACACATAGACACACAGAGACACAGACATGCAATTAGTTCAAGAAAAAGAGAAGGCCTAGAATTTGAAAGCAAGCAAGGGCTATATGGGGATATGGAGGGAGACAAAAAAGAAGGTATGTCGTAATTTTATTATAATCTCAAAAAATAAAGATAATTTTAAAATATATCTTTTAAAAGTCAGAATATTATGTACAACATTATTCTATTGTTTGTTTTAAACAAATAGTTAAAATATCGACCTCATTCATTCCTCAAAAATGTGAAAGTGGTAGTGTAGATTATTACTAATAAAGTTTATTAACAAGACTCTAAGAGTTGATCATCTAGGGTGTCAGCTGCATCCAAGTCCCTCAGAAGAGATTAGGGATACTATAGAAAACAACGGAGAAGAGGAAAAGCAGGCTGCTTCTATTATTAGTACAGGGACAGAAGCACGGGAGAACATTCATTTTGGTTGGATCCCTGGGTTATCATGGACTTAAGTGCAGTTACAGATATAGTTAAAAGTGTTTGATTTCACTGTACTCAATATTCCAGTGGTCTAGAAAACCTGAAAATCTGGGTTTTCAGAGATTTCAATCATACTCAGAAGTTTGGAAAGAAGTTTCCCCACTTTACTGCCAGAACAGGGAATGTAGTAGCCAGCCTCTTTAATTTTCTGTGTTCACTATTCTAACATAAAACAATCTTTTCTTTTCCTTAGAATTCTTGTTCTTTGTTTCAATACCACTTGGTTCGCTACTACACTTGATAGCACTCATTTGGCTGCTGATAATATCCTATCCATGTACTAGATTTCCAAGCTGAGTGTTTGAGCTCCCTAAAGTTGGGAGGACAGCTGACCTCACTGGCTTATAAGACACCAACGCTCTGTGGGGAAAGAGTAAGCTTGGGATAGGGGGAATCAAAGGCTCTGTATAAGTGGGTATCTTGAGAAAGGGGATGAGTTACTTGATTCATAATGATATTTTCTTCATCATTCAAAGCTGTGCTCACATGAAATATGATGCTGTTTTCTAGTTATGGGTTATTTGGAACATAGCCTAGTATATGATGCTTAATAAATAGGAAAAATAAATCTAAATTTGGGTTACGGAACTAGGTTTAAGTGGAAAGGGAGAAAATAGGTGCCATGGGTTAAAAATATGGTGATGTATCTCTTCCAAGTAAACCCCTGGGTTCTGTTGAAATGTGGGCAGATGTCAGTGCAGACGGTGAATCACATAGGTTTCTCAGGCTCAGTCCTACTCCATTTCTGGGAAACACAGAATTTATTAGGAGGCTTGGCTTCCTAAGAAACTACTAAGCAAATATTTTTCTTGTTTTCAATGCCTTTAAAGCCAAAGATTAAATAATTTCATTCCAGTATTTAAGGCAAAAGCTACGGCAAAGTAAGGACAAATGAAAATAAAATGGCAAAATCAACAACAACAAAAAAATTAGGAAATCAAACATTTAATGGGCCCATTTTGCAAAGCAATCAGTAAGACCACAATGTTGCAATAGTGTATTCCATAAGCCACCAATTTGCTTTCTTGCGACTTAGCCTAAGAGATACTCCAGCAATGAGAAAGACAAAGACATCAGTTACAATGGAACCACCATACTATTGGAAAAGTGTTGTTTTCTTGTATTCTGGGGACTTAGCCTAAGAGATACCCCAGAAATGAGAAAAACAAAGACATTGGTTACAAAGGAGCCACAATGGTACCCTCACCATTTGTTCACACATTCATTTCTGACCTGTGAGCCTAGTTTTCTCGATGATATTCCCATAAGCTGTGAGCCAGGGAAGGAGAGTCCTTGGAATTGACAAATTAAGACAGAGATTTCTGAGCCTGCAAACTTGTATAAGTGTAGAATACAGGTTCCTGAAAATTCTCACCTGACCAACAACTAACGTACTGTGGCTCTCAGTTCAAAAAACAATCTTGACTGCTCTTCCCAGCCTCTCCTGAGAGGCAACCTCTTCTCAAGGCTCCAAACCCCTTGCTACAAAAACCATAGTGAATTCAAATCCAACTTGCTAGTCACCCATCATCATTCATTCTATTGTAGATCAGAATGGATAAGCCCTTTTGAGAAGTTAGGGACTAATGAGCTCAAGGGCAGAAAAAAGAAACCGTGGTGGGCAGAGAGGAAGAACAACCACACCCATCATTACATCCTGTCAGCCTTACCTTGCAGGAACAGACTGAACACCTGTCTTCCCTCAGAATCCACACCTGACCATTATGCTTCAGCCCTCCTTCGTGGGGACAGTCACCAGAGCAGGAGGGTCCAGAGGGACACAGGCAGTCAAATCCTCCTGCTAAGTTGATGCAGGCAGAGTCATTCCAACAAGTGTGAGTCCTTAAGGCACATTCATCAATATCTGCAATAAACAAACCACAGAACTTCAAAACCCAGGCAAATGAACTTAGGAAACACTCAATAATGCACAGTATCATTGAGCAGCACTATGGTGGATTTACCTGTTGTTGGATCCTTTGTCATCTGCGTTTGCTCATTTACTCTACAAGGCAAATACTCTGTTGAGGAGAATCACGGTACTAAGGCTCACCGAGTGAAAATGCATGCCCACTGCCAGCTAGCCTGAAGCTTCTATGAGATCAAATTTACAGATGCCTAACTAGTTAAAATATCCACTTTCACCTCTATTCTCTTATAGTGGCCATGAATTTTGATAACTCATCAACTACAGAATACGCCCTTTGAAGCCTAGCTCATGTAGAAAATAATTGTGTATGCATAATCTACTGAATGGAAACAAGTGGGTAATTAAAGAAATTTTGACTCAGTCAGACTGCCCCAGATCCTGATGGCAGGGCTTTGAGTGAAGAGGTTGCATCATTTTTGGTAGGTGTCTTATTTAATATTAAAATAGCACCCCAATGGTCCAAAAATATTGGGTATCACAAAAAATAATATAAAAAAGAATCAGGGCTCCAGAAGGTATGGATTGGATGGTGCTGAAGACAAGCATATTGAATATTGTGTTCACTGACAACATAATAGGGAAATCAAACAACTCCAGTCACTCTACCTGGCAGTTTAAACTTGAGTGACCTCAACGCCTCAAATACACTCCTGCGTAGTCCCTCTTGAGCCCTTTCCTGACAGCCAAGCTTGAAAGGCAGCCTTTTTGCCTTTAAAGGGCTACTTTAAAAGAAACGTATTCATTAAATTTAGATCAAATATCTTACCCAGCAACTTCTGTTCATTGGTGATGGTGTCATATCAAGAAAATCGTACTTGACCTTTCTTTCTACACGCATTTAAGCTGTATTGGAAGGCACTTGTCTTGTGTCTGTCAGAATCTTTCACCCCTTTCATTAATCTCTAGCCATGTCTACAAATACCCTTCAGATGATGAAACTCTATTGTGTACAAGGCTATTGGCACAACAGATGTGACTGATATTAAAGTAACACAGAAGAACATGCAAGACACTGCTGTCACAAAGCTAAGGAAACAGAACATATGACTTGGAGAGCCATCGACAAGGCTACTGATCATTAAACAGGAGTCTTGTAGGAGGCAGAATGTTAGAATAATGTGATCTCATCTGAATCCCATCCTAATATCTGTGTGAAGTTGTACTTCATTAGGATAACATAATCAACCCTCCTTAGAGAAGGCTTTTTTTCTTGCAGGACAATGGGAGTTAACACAGAGGCTCACAACTAGACAATGTGCAGAGAGTAAGAGACTTTGGGATACCCAGTCGTTAATGGGGTATCTTCAACAAACTCCTCCCTTTAGAGATCAGGGAGCTCTGAGGAAGAGGAGTCAGAAAGATTGTAAGAGCCAGAGGGGATGAGTGACACCAAGAAACATAAAACAGTATCATAAGATAAAACAGTTATGATACTTTTGTAGATTTTTGTTTTATTTTATTTGGTATCTTTTCATATTGATTTTGTTTGTTTGTTTGTGTTTTTTGAGTTTTGTTTTTTGGAGTTTTTTTATTTGAAAGAGAAAAAAAGCAAAGTTGGGAGGTGAAGTTGGGTAGGTGGAAAGATGGGAAGGATCTGAAGGTTAGGACATGGGGTATGTGTGTTTGTGTGTATATGTGTGTGTGTGTGTCTGTGTGTGTCTGTGTGTGAGTATGCATACATAAAATCAAATTTTGGGAATCTTACAATTTTGAAGCCATAGCAGCAATTTTACTGATACATGTGGATATATATATATATGTATATGTATATGTATATGTATATGTATATGTATATGTATATGTATATATGTATAATATATATGTGCACTTATGTGTATTTGTATACATATAGACGATGAATATCCTGACAGCTCTTGTTTTTCAAGAATCAGTTATGCTTTAGTGATCACAAGAGAGAAAGTGAGCTTAAGTTTTTAAAGCAGGGAAACTGAGGTATGGATAGGTATGTAATTATCATTTAATACACTGTGGAGTGCTTCTGGAGGATTTTGTTTTCCTGTATCAACTCAAGAGCTAAAGTGTACTGCAGTGTTTTTGTTGTTTCTATTTACTTTCCACAACTTACACCCTAGACTCTAAGATTAATTTTCAAACATTATATCTTACATAGATCCCTTGAGTACATTTAGTTGACATTCTGAGTGTAAAATGATGCAATTACCCCAAGTGTGTTACAGTTTTGAAGCAATTATGACTTGAAAATAATGGGAAATCTGTGACCTATGTTCTCTTCCTGACTGCAGGGACCATGTTGCTATAAAACAGATTCATGGCAACAATACAAGAAGACATTAAGTAGTTTCGATGCTATATATTTTGTGACACTGGGGGGTTGAACCTGCAGTCTTGTGCATGCTACACAGGTGCCTTTTGGATAAGCTCCATCCCCAGGCCTCTTTATGCTTTTTACTTTGGGGCAGTGTCTCTTGACATTGCCTGTACTGAGCTCACATGTTCAGGAGCCCAGGCTAACCTTGAATGTGAAATCCTCTTACATAGCCCTCCAGAGTTTCTGTGATTTTAAGCCTCCACCACTAAGCTTACATACCATCGTTTCTAGAACCTATTTGCTTCTAAGATATACTTTCTCTTCCTGTTCTAACAACTGAAGTCTCAGGGAAGTCATTTAGTTAATAAACAATAAATGAAAGCCGTGGAAAGGATGAAAAATTTGATACCTGGATTCTAACTCAGCACAGCAAGGGCTCCCTCATCTTAGAAGCATGTTTCATGGCATTCTTAAGCAAGACCATTCACGACACATTATGTAGGGTGGTGATCCTTTCTAGAACCCCCTTTGTCTTCTCATTCTTCCTCTAACTATTCCCAAGCAAAGTCAGCTCTGAGTGAAAAAGTTAGTAGATCCAAGTTGGAATCCTATTTTCCTTTCTATTCAGTGCTTATAATGAACCAGCCACTTCACCTGTAAGAGAGCATATACCCATGGACTTCTTTTCTACTCTGGAGTCCTTTACCATTATACAAACATTCATAACAAATCTTGACTCATATGAAAACCAAATTATAGATAGTATAATGAAACTGCAGTGTTTATTTCTTGTTATAATGAGTGTGTATATTTAAAACACTGTTGATAATCTCTAAATATGATGCTAATTTGCAGCAATGTTTTATTCTTCTGAACCCTCATTATGATGATAGCGGAGTCTTAGGAGGAGGAAATATAACATATATACATTTTGCAGTCTGTAATTCTTTATACTTTGTGCATTTGGGGTCCATTAATTATCATATAAAAAAGAGAACTTTTCTGATGGCGTTCGACAAATGTAGAAAACTATGGTTACAGCAATAAGTTATTGGGAGTTGGTTTCATATCACGTCTTGTTAGCAGAGTAATAACAGTAGGTCTCCCCTGGAGCTTCTGACTTAGCTATGCATATGTTCTTGGCCCTAGTATCAATATTAGATATGAGCTTGCTTTTTCTGAAATAGCCTTTAAATCTGATCAGAGAGAAGTTGGTTCTTCGCATAATATTTATGCCACTATTGTACCAGTGGGAATGTCTTGTTATTCAAGAAATAGTTTGAGATCCCACGGTTCACATTCATAGCTGTGTAAGATACTTCTTTCCTCCAGTAGCACACATAGCACCTTCCACCATTATGACATCTAGCCAGTAGCCATGAAGATTTGAGATCAGTAGCAGCTTGCTTTTATGTGTTTTCTGATGCAATATATGCTGTCTTCAGCAATAGGGGACTTCCCACCAACTTCTGAATGGTAACTAATATCCCTGTACATTATATTTTGATTAAACTAAATCCCCACTTTTTACTAACTAATCCCATTGTTCTGAAATATTTTCTTTTCCAATTTCATGCACTCTCTCTCTCTCTTTTTTAAAACCTAATGAACCCACTTGGTGCTGTTAGTCTGTGCCTGGGTATAGAACCATCTCCTCGAATATAGAACTATTACCAGGAGCCATATCCAATGGAGAAAACTGACTCTCTCTACCCCCCAGCAGTCATCAGTTGATGTGCACACCACTATGGGCAGTGAGTTCGCTGAGGGTAGAGCTGTCATTTTGTTGCACATTTTCTTCAGTGCCCAAATGGCAGAAAACATTTTAGGCAATATATAATATATAATATATTATATGTTACATGTAACATATAATATAATATAC
The DNA here is from genome assembly GCF_004785775.1 of Grammomys surdaster. Lineage (NCBI taxonomy): Eukaryota > Metazoa > Chordata > Mammalia > Rodentia > Muridae > Grammomys > Grammomys surdaster. Next base: position 2,150,926 of record NW_021620473.1, on the reverse strand, counting down.
ATACATATAACATATAATATATAAATTCATGAAATTTACCAAGGAATACTCTTTATATATCCTATACTGATGAAATTTTATTTATGGAGTGTTCAGCAAGCACAGGGAATAACCAATATTTTGCCCTCAAGGAAAATATTTTCTTACTAATTAATAGTCTGAAATATCCTTGATTCTAATATAAAGTAGAATAAACATACAAAAGAATAATCATAGTGAAATAGAAAATCAAAATCTTACCCCCTCTGAAACAATTTCATTTTTCTATCACTTATTTAGGAAAAGGGCAAAGGGGACCACTTGATAAATCTATCTAAAAACTGTTTAGAAATATAATTTCTTTTTTAAAATAATTTATTTATTTTTTCTCAAATTGTAATTCATTCACACAGGGGTTATAAACACAGAAAGGCAGGATGTGGGGAAGGGGATGACACTGATGTGTGGGTGTTCAGGGGGAATACAGATATTTTTCAGAACCGGGTATCAGCTGTGTGAAGGTTCAGGGGACAGGTCACTATGACTCTGCCTATGACTCACTTGTCCTTATCTAAGTTGGTATTGTCTGCCAAGGCTACCTATTTACAAGGTCTATGACTACTCAGACTGGTAAATTTCCACAAAAGCTGCCTGTTTACAATAGCTTATACCCATCTGTTTCAATGTTTTTCCACTGAGTCTCAAGACTTGGTGTTAGTATACATGTATGACAGGCCTATTGCTGATTTTAGGCCTATGGCTGATTTTAGGCCTTCAGTGTGTAAGCAGGGCTGCCCCTGACATCTCCTCCCTTCTCTAAGTATAGAAGGGCTGTGGCAGTTCTAAACTTGAGAAGGTGGGGATAGAGGTCTGACCTCCAGTAATTGAAGGGGACCTTGTAATGGCTCCGGTCCCCCTGTCGTTGTTCAGTGAGGCATGAGCGCCATACCCATCCCAATGTCTTTTTCCTGGAGAGGGGATACTTTTGACATCAACCCCTATGCAGTCAGGCTTGTCCCTCAGGGAACCCAGAGAGATATTTTTATCTTTTATTTATATTCCCTTGCAGTGCTTAGCCTCGCAGCCTAAGCAAGAATTCAGATCGACAGTCAGAGGGGGTTCTGGGTGGCCCTTCTCTGCTTGGTCTAGGGGAAGAAGTACCCTCTTTTAGGTTGGGTGGAGATGGGTTTTGGGAACACCTTGGATAAAGTAACAACCTCATCTTGAGTCTCGTGGTCCTCCACAGCTAACTTATGATAACGTATCTGAATAGGTTTTGCTACCAAATTTCAACCAAACCATAACCAATTTTTGCTCTGTCTAAACTAATCTCAAAATTGGCAGTTAATTACCACCCTAAAATGTTAATTCCCATTCCTGAAATGATAGTTTAGTGTTTGGCTATTTCAAGTTTACAAAACTGCAAAGACATTAGCAATCCTTTCCTTTCACAAAAACAGAGCACAATGTCAAGCAAACCTCCTGTCCATAATAAAAACAAAATGTGAAACCCAAATGTTCTCTACAGAATGGAAGGATTTCAAAGTCAGTACAGAGCTGTGTTGCCTACAGAACTCCATGTAATTGCTTTACTTATGACACAGAAACCTAATTCTCCTTCCATGCAATTTAACAGATTTATGGAAAGCCAGATGTTAGCAATTATGGAAACTAACATTATTCATATTCTTGGTAACAGACCTGTTTGCTCTGCACAAAGCCAACCTAAGCTATTACACATATCCCAAGGCGTCCAAAAGGAAGAGGCACCCTATTTACATATTGCAATTGTTGTTCTCTGCTGAGCAAGTGCAAAGATACGCTCCCAGGAGGCTTCTGCAAATCATCAGACAAGCTTACAGTCTGACAAGAGACAATGTACAAAAATCAACCGAATCATTTCATGCTCAAATCCATAGTCATTACAGAAGCCTTGTTTTTCTTTTTGTAAATACTAGGTTTTTTGAGACTTCCTTGTGTTTTCCCTTATAGGTTTATTATTTAAATGCTCCATACTCAAATAAGACTTTTCTCAATAAGATTCCATGGCTAAGCTTGCATTAGAGCTAATTTTCTTACATTGGTATTTTCACAAATTCTGAAAGCTGTGATTACCATACTCAATTTTACGCTAAGAGAAGTCTAGCTGCACACAGTCTGTCTGATTCCTTCTTTGATTCAAGGTTGCGAGGTTACTTGGGAATGGAAAAAATATACTTCAGAGATGTTTATATCAGAGGCAATCAAACCATTCCCAACTTAGCCCCAAACAATCTCCCTACTCCTACGAGAAAGAAAAAAAAATGGCTCTGCAGGAATCTTAATGCCATAAAAACTGTAACAGTGCTTGCCTTAGGAGCTGAAGCTGCTACAGGTTGATTTCAGTACTTAACAAAAACACCTTTCCCAAAGATGAGTAGTGAGTCAAGAAAATGAACTATTTCATTATCCCATATTTCTCCTTCTTGAATAACTTTTGCAGCATATCAGACTCAAAACAGGTGATGTGTCAGAAAAGGAAATGTAAGCCGGAATTTGAACATTCAGCTGTGTGAATTCTGACTTGGAAACCATTACCTGACATTAGTGACTCAGAAATGAGAACATAGCTAGGGGGTTATTAGTAATAGACAGGGTAGAGCACAGGTGCCTCCCCACAGCTATAGTGGTATTACTTTTTTATGACGGCAGAAAGACATTGGGAAAAGGAGCGTATAGTGCACATCAGCAGAATAACTCTGATAAAATGCAGAGAAAGACAAGGGCTCCTGCAACTTGTAAAGCAATGGGCTTACAGAACATTAAGCTACACAGTTTACTCCAGGACCAGAATAAGGCTTCCTGGTTGTGTGATCTTGCATTCTGCCTTTCCACATTTAGCTAGAAGCTCTGCTTTAGAGCACAGACTATCAAGAATGAGGCTGACATGCATAACACATTGGAAGGTATCACCAAGCACAGTAAGGGACTCAGATCACTTATCTGTCACAAAGCATGTCACATAGCTAGCAGAGAAAAATGGGATATGACTTCATTATGAGCCATGTTGCTTGCCACTGGAAGGTTTCAATGTTTGTCCAGGGTCATCTTTTTGGTCTCTGCATTAGCCCTCTTAAAAGGACTCTTTCAATACAGGAAACAATATGGTCTGTACTAGCTATCCCTGCAAGTAGTACCTTGATCCTGACCTTAATTCTTGGTGTCAACAACTAGCAGATGACTATTCATCACTGTTGTCTTGTGCATGTGTGCAAGCTTCCAGGGAACTTGTCCTCCTAGGCCAGGTTCTGATGCTCCTCCTGATAGCTTATTGCAAAACCATTCCCTAGACTTAGCAGATATTGAAACATTGGTATGAAAATGTGATGAGAGAGCTTTCATAAACTTCCCAAGGTTTCATAATCCCTTAACCATCCTCTCACCTTACCATTCATTCATTCTCAGTTGCTAAAAGTCTACAGCTAATTATTCTATTCACCATGCTTGCTTATCAATTAACAGGTTACCACTTAGGGAAGGAGATACAACAAGAAAGGGAGATATATACAGTCTCATAGGTAAAGATGTTAGTGATTCTTATTATCAATTTTTCATCTATCCTAAAATCCCAACTCTTGTCTATCTTCATTTTCCCCCATGGAGGGAAGGTAACATGCTCAGGAAAAGCTTACTTTGAGAAAGTTCCAGGCAACCAAAAAAAGTGAGTCCCTTGCCTCAGTCCTACTCTGAAATTTATTTGTGCATAACTCTGGAAGATGTTTAACTCTGAGGTTCAGTCAGCCTCTGTACAATGCAGATGCAAATGCCTGTCAGGTAATTTGGTTAAACATAATAAAGCACCATCCTATAACCATTACTTAAAGACGCTAAGCTTCCACTGGTGTTCCTAGTCCTTTTCCTGCTGTACTCCTTGTCACTTAAAGTTCATCTCTTTCTATGAAGCCTGTTCTCCCATCTCCCAAAGTTAAATTCAGTCTGCACTTGACTCTAGGTCTCTTACTACATAGGCAGCACATTCTTTCCTCTTGTTGTCAAGGTATTCCACTCAAATTCTGAAGTCTCACACAAACTCATGTGTTTTTGTCTGTCTACCAACCAGCAAGATCCAGGGATGTCAAAACTCCAAGTTCTCTGTGACCTTTAATCTACAAACTTTGCACTTTGGTTAAGTGATGGGTATACTTTTCGGATACTCCATGAACTAGCCGTGGTTGTTAGCTACATTTATTTACTGACTGTGCAGTTCTGGGTATTTTGCTGCAGATGAAGAAAAGACCTCTTCCATGTAGGGAAGCAGAGTTGGTAAAGACAGAGAACATTCTAAGATATCCAGTTCACTATTGTCTGCTGTGGAAAAGTCTGACTTGTGTACATAGTGATGAAATTTGATTAAAATCAATGCAATTCTGACCAGTAACTAGAATGAATAAAACAAAAATCTATTAACATTGAAATACTTCCTATCTGAAAATAATTGTAACACTTTCAGAAAGCTACAGTATTGATGGCAAATGTGTTAGATTTATGTGTTTTAATATATCTGCTCATGAGTGGAAGGTAAGTTGTTGTCTGTTATAAAATCAGCCTAACACACACCCAACACCCAGGCACAGAAAATTCATCACAACAATCATTGTATTAGCTAGAATTTTTATTAAAATTTCACTCTCTAGGGCAAAGACTTATTCTTTTCTGAATTCTAGTTTATACTGCATTATGCTTCATGCTTCTATATTCTTTCTTCCCTCCATAACCACTCAGCATCCCAAGACCCAGCTGCCTCTTAACTGTGTGTCTAGTTTACTAGGGCTAGTTTTCTAAAGACTGGTCTCAATCTGATTAACAAGAGGACTGGTTCAGAGTGGACACTTATTCAAAGGCTGCTGTTGTTCTACTTGAATATGGTTGAGCTGCATGGACAAGAACACTTGGAATCATTTCTCAGCCTCTTGGCTAAAATCAAGTGTTGAAGAAACATTTGCCCTTTCAAGCTCTGCTTTCTTTCTAGAAAAATAAAGGAGTTAACTGCGCATAATGCTTTCCAAGGTCTTGTCCATTTCCAAGATTATATGGTTACTATCAGCTCTGTGGGACATCTTATAAGTCAATTAGATGATATAATTACATATAAAATTCAGATGTAAATAAAAGAAAGAATCCACCCTTGGGACAATTAATGGACTCCCAAGATTTTGGTTTACTTGAGTATATATATAACACATGTATATAGTCCCAAAGTTGGGGACTGAGGCAGGGGACTACTATTAGTATTATGATAGCCAGAGATGTATAGGAAGACCATTTCTTAAACAAAAACCAGTAACAATAAAAACAAACAAAATAGTTCAGCAGTCTCCTTGCACATTCAACATTTAGTAAAATAATTTCAGTCTCCACTTGGGTATTTGCAAGCAAGTTTCAGACATAGAAGGCATGTTTTTCTTGTCTGTATAATGTCTGCATCAAAGTAATATTTAATGGAAATACATGCAGGGAATCAGCCAGGTTGAGCCTAAACTAATCCCTGATCTGATAGATCATTCTTTGAAGCATGCTGGCAGAAGAGGGATTATTTCTTTTCTTTCCTGTGTCAATAAAAAGTCTTAGACATAGGACGGTACAAAGTCACTTAGGAAGATTGTCTTGTAATTTATACAGAAGACTAGTTTTACTAAATAAAATATTACTAGGGCCAGGTTTCTAAAGACTAGTCTCAATCTGATTAACAAGGGGACTAGTTCATAGTGGACACTTATCCAAAAGCTGCTGTTGTTCCTTCCTATGGTCTGTTCACTGTGGTCATTAACTTCCGGTGAGCAGTCAAGATTCTTCTAAAATTTTTATCCTAGTGGAACATTTAGGACACTATTCAGAGATTGGAATTTGGAATGGCATCCCAAGGGAAGTAATTGGTGAAAAGTCTGGCAACAACATAGATAAAATTTTAAACATCTTCTGGTGGTTTTGCTGGGAGGTTTTCATCTCTTTAAATTAGTTTTTCTCTGTTTGTATTTTTTCTCTTGTAGAGCTCTAATCATCCAATTTGAAAAAACAGCTCTTAGCATGCCTTTTGAATTGAAAGGGATATTGACCAGAAAGATCTAGCAGGCTTTAGCAGGGAAAAGGGAAATTTAGATACAAAGGTGAAAAATTTAACCCACTTTGTAGACATTTTGGGAATCTTCAATTTCTGGGTTCTTTTAATCAATTATTCTAATGTATTCAAAACTTTATGGTCCCAAGCTAAGTTTGTTTCCTAGGAAAACAAAGGAAACCAAATGTTTCATTCTTGAGCAGACATAGTGAGACTCTGAGTAACTAAGGTAGCCTAACCCATCTCATCCAATCATCCCACATAGAGGACGTAAACAGACACTCACATGGTTATTAACAGCTCAAGGGATATCCTTGAGATGACAACTCTGAATCTTCTTACAATTACAGTTACTCTCAGTAACACCTAAGTGCAAAGACCTGCTTCTTAGTTTCTGGGAAGATGTGGAATGTCTTATACACATAGCACAATTTAACAAACCCAGAATGGTTCACATGGCTCAATGCCATCATTTTTTAGATTCTTTTTTTCTTTTTTTTTTTTTACCATCCTGACTGTTAAATAACCTACCACTCTTCCTTCTTACTTTTTTCTTGTCTTTTAAAAGCCACCAATCATGGGAATAGAGAGATTGCTCAGTACTTAAGAGAACTCACGTTCAGTTTGCATCAGCCATATTAAATGGCTCTATCTGAATCTAACTCAAGATCTTATATGTCTAACCTCCAAGGCAATCATGTGCACATAGTTACACACACACACACACGCATGCACACACACACACACACACACATTTTTAAAATGATAAAACAAATTAAAAATAAATATAATAAAACAACAATGAAAAACTATCAAGAAGTCACTTCTACACAAGTTAGAGTTTTGTTCTCCTTAACTGGAACCGTCCTCCATATTGTAATTAATTGTATTAGTAATTAAGATTTCTCTTACTACTTTAAATCACTCTCTTATTCTGTTTATCTCTAATAATTCATTGTTTATCTTTTAAGGCTGCTACAGATGAAACAAAAGAAATTCTTAGCATTCATACAAGGTGCAACTATAACTTAGATATGGGTCAATGTCCTCATTGGTCATGAAAAAAGAAATAATCTTTCTCAGAAATATTTCTTTATTAATTCTTGTACTAACCGATATTTATTGAACACATTTGATCTGCTAATTATATTGGATAATTTTCTGAATGATTAGAGAAAAATGTCTGACTAAGTCATCCTAAGGAGAACTGCCTTATCCTGGCTCACAATTTGAAGGTACACATGATGACAGAGAACATATGACCAAAGGCATGACACTCCCTTTCATAAAATGGTACCATATTCAGAGAACACCTTATGTCTTAGTTAATTCCCTCTGGAAATACACTCACTCACAGATGTACGTAAAGATATGTTTCACTGATTCAAACATGAAACAATTCCTGAACAGAACACCAATGGCTCATGCTCTAAGATCAACAATTAACAAATGTAACCTCACGAAACTACAAAGGATACTGTCAAAATGGCAGCCTACAGTTTAGGGAAGGATCTTTACCAACTCTATATCTGATAGAAGGCTAATATCCAAAATTTACAAATAACTCAAGAAATTAGACACCAACAAACAAAATAACCCAATAAAAAACAGGATACAGAGCTAAACAGAGACTTCTCAACAGAGGAATCTCTAATGGACAAGAATTTCTTTTAAAAATGTATAAAGTCCTTAGTCATTATGGAAATGTATATCTCTGAGTATATCTCTGAGTTTGTATCTTACACAGATCAGAATGGTTAAAATCAAAAGCTCAAGAGATAGTAAATGCTGGCGAGGATGTAGAGAAAAGGAAATACTTCTTCATTGCTGGTGGCAGTGCAAACTTATAAATCACTTTGTAAATCAATTTGGTGTTTTCTCGGAAAACTGGGAATAGTTCTACCTCAAGATCCAGCTATACCACTCCAGAGCATATACCCCAGGAAACATCTTAATCCAGCCAATTGCCAATCAAAATTAACCAACCCACAGGGATGCAATCCTATGGAAAGTGCTTTTGAGCTTATTATATGCTGCATTAAAAAAAAAAAAAGCTGCTTCTACAAAAAAAAATCACATTTTCAAACACCATAAAATTTAAACACTGGGAGAAATGTAAAGCAAGGAAGTTTTCAACACTCTGAACTCCCACATCACAATCCTGTCTACAGCTTCACAACCTCCTCTCTCACTTCCCACCCTCACACCCATATAGCAGGTGCTTCATTAGGTTTATGGTGCTACCCTCCCCCAAACACAATTAACTCCTTTTATAATGTCTCCACTCAGGCTGCTGTTGTGTTTTTTTGGAAACATTGTTTTCTTTGGCATACACCTTACCTCCTCTTCTTTCTCACTCTTCAAGGGAAACACCAGAATGCCTCTACTTGCTCCAATACCACTCTCTTCAAAACATATGTTATCTGGCTAGCCCACATAGTGACCCCTCTGCCTACTTCCTTTTCCCACCACTCAGACTTCACGAAGGAGTCAAAAGTGAATTGTGATTTTTTTTTCTTGGCAGTATTGCTCTATTTGATCTGAGTAGTGCAGTTTAAGGTTCAGTGCTCATAAAGAAACAAGTAAAGTTTTCACAGAAGCAGAAATAACCTCAGACTAAAACAAACAATTCAATATTCATCCAGAAGAAGTTGTCGTTGCTGATGTCTGAATTGCTGCTTAGACATGATTCTGGCCTCCAGTGTATTTGAGCCAGAAGCTTCAATAATGAAACAATTGTTCATACTGAACCTCAAGAGGCAAGGAGCTGACAACTGCCTAGGATATGACACCCAGGATTATTTAGGAACTGAGAAAAGAAGGCAGATGGATCTCTGTGGAGAAAGGTTACAGATCTCCAGTCAGAAAATACTAAGGAGTTGAATCAGAATGGCAACTAAAATGCTGATGCCGGGACCTGTCATTTTCACAGTGGTTGTAACACTGTCTAGGGGCAGCATCTTCCTGAGATCCCAGGGAAAAATCTCAGCTAATGTTCTCTGTAAGATGTAAACACAGATGTACATGCACACTTACTTAGTGTTCCAGGATCCTCTGGAGTTTCAAATGAAATTTCATTGCAATGGTTTGGTGACGACATGAGTGGGCATCATTATTAGCCACCAGGGTCTCATCAAAACCCTAATCACAATGGTTTGGGGGAGAGGTGCTGGAGGGGTTTAAATTTGCATTCCTAAGAGCCTCATGTGAAAGTCAGCAGTGCTGCCTGGAGGGTCACAGGTCTGAAATCACTACTGTAATCTACAAGGACATTTCCAATGTGGTCATTAAGTCTTCAATGTGCCCAGTTACTCTGCATGTCCTCTCCCACATAAGCCTTATGATCCCCACCATTGCAACCCTTGAGGTGATCAATTAGGCTGGTGCCAGGCTACAGATTCCTCTCTCTATATAAGGATATGTCCAGCAAGCATTTGGAATTTCTCTTCATGCAAATGAAGCGCTCACAACTCCTCAGCCCCAGTCTTCTCCAAAAATGAATCCCCTAATAGGCTATCCAATTACCAGTGTTTAGCTCTAAACATTTCAAAATATGAATAACACTCATGGACTCAGTAGTTTCTGTTGGTCAATCTATCTGTCTGTGTAAGAAAAATCAATAATCAAGGTATTAATTAAGAGGTAGCAGGTGGTGTTATGTGAAGTTGGAGGGGCGAGCTGTGATGCAAAGACAGAACTCAAGTATGAAATTCTCAAAAATAAAATAAATCCAAATATGCCTAGGAAATAAACAAGATTTGAGGCCAAATACATTTGGAATATTCATAACGCACAGGGAAGACTTCACTTAGTTGTTCATTAAATGGTCATTATGCAAAGCACATCCTAACAAAATTATTCTGAGCATAAATGAATCAGGAAATAGAAATATCTTTCAACATTAAATAGTATATAGACTTTAGATATGAATAGATTTTTATATTCTAACCTGTGAGTCTAAACACATGCTATCTAGTATTACTGTTCTCTAGTCTGCACTGATTCATTTCTCTCCTAATTGCCTCTATATTTAATAATGCCAACCACATCATTTTACAGTGAACTTTGGTTTGTATAGGAAGGCCACTGTTTGCTTCATGTGTGATTTTTGTTTGTTTGCTTGCTTGCTTTCTTGTTTGTCCATTTCTGAGCTCCAAGTATTAATATTTCTATGGTATGAATCCTCTCCATCATTCATTTCACCAATTTAATGCTGTCTTATACATATTTAATCATGTGTGTATGTATATGCATGTATTTGTGGTTCTGGATGTATGTATGTGTATGCTCACCAGCATCCCAGTTGCTCCTCTGCTCTTATCAATGTAGTTACCATCTGGAAAGAACTGACCTCCAAGCTCCCCATATCCTTTGTACTGCTTTATAAGCATTGGTAATTACTGTGACTATTTCGAAGATGTTTCAAAATGAAAACCAGCACCATATCTGTGTCAAGGATGGGGGCATGGTTTGAGTCTTAAATGACTACCGAAGCCCATGTATTGAAGGCTTGGACCACAATGCAACAGTGTTTATAGGTGTGGCCATTAAAAGGTGACTGGATCATCAGCGATCTGACTTCATGAGTAGATTATCTTATTTCTGGTCTTAACTCGAGTGGGTTTAAACAGGAGGCCTAGCTGGGGGAAGTAGACCATTGAAGGATACACATTGCTTCTGTCATTTCTTTACCCCTCTCTTTTTTATTTGCTTCAAGAACTCCATGAGATGAGCATTTTTCTCCATCACATGATCCATACAATGATGTTCTGCCTTGCTATGGACCTAAAGGCACTGGAGTTGCCCCAACAATGGATCAAAACCTCCAAAATATTCTTCCTTTTGTATGTCTGTTGCCGCAACATAAAGCTGAATAACAGTATCTGACAGGATAACCTAATAGGTGTTTTGAGATCCTATTAGAATTCCACCAAATACCTGGCTTTAGTTCTAAAGTTCAACAGCATACAGACTTGCACTGTTAGCCCTTTTGTCCAGGTGACAACTGAGCTTTAGGTATGGCAAACTCTGTACCAATGTCATGTGTAAATTGTTTATCACTAAAATGAAGGCAAGCATTTGCCTTCCCAGAAGTCTCCACATCACATCCTGTCTACTTGTCATGCTTAACATGTCCAGGTTTATACACATGTCGCTGGACTTGCAAGATAATAACAAGCTTCCAGCATGGCTGATAAAACTCATTCTCATCTAACTCACTAGATGCAGCCAATTCCTCTGTAAGATCTTTTGAGGATGCACAGAGAGCCACAATGAAGTAGGGAACATGTTCTCAACCTCTGCATCTGAATCCTGGTGATATTGATCCATCATAATCTACCTTTACCCACCTGGTCTCTTGTTCCATCTGAAAATATGTGTAACATCTAACATACATGGAAATGTTACAACAGCACTGCAACAACTGACAAAGGTGCCAACAAGGATATTTAATAAGAAATTCTATCAGAATTTTGCCAGGTTGTTTTGTTATATATTGTTACTCTATATAGTGAAAAAAGTTAACAATACACAACTAACACTTCATTGTGGGAAATCACTATTTTAATGATCTCTAATAATAAATAACACTTTGCTGTTCATTGTAGAGTTGCAGATTCCCATGTTGTTGTACTGTTTATTGTGATCAGAGAGCAGAGCACAGTGGGTGCCTGCTTCACTCTACCATGTCCTGGGAAGAAGATTGTAACAGGAGGCTGACAGCTGCCCAATATTGGGAGAATATCTGTTCCTTCTTCCAGTGTACCTCAACAAAATGATTTCATTGGATTTTGAAATTATTTTTATTATTTACTATAAGACTTTCCAAAATTATTTAACTTATTACAGACATACAGAACATACTAAACATAGTGTATAGATAAAAAACTAACTAATAACACAAGCCTTATATAGAAAATTCTGTTAGAAATAAATAGCTGTGGGTCCACACAGATGGAACAGTTTTTCCTAAACTATTCTCATTAATGGAGAAGAATCTGTGGTGATGGTCTTATGTGATAATTGAGCACTTTTTCTAGACACTTGGAGATGTTTTTAAAGATCATAGTCCAGATCCCACAGAAGACCAACTGATAGTGATTCTCCTGGTTATACTGTTAGATCAAAAAAATATTTAATGCACCTGAGATCTCCTGTGAACTGAATTTAGAAATTCCAAGTTTGGGGAGTAATATTTGATTGGTGGTCAGTAGAAATTGTAGTTCAAGAAAATAAGAGAGAAATATATAATCAAAGATTAATGTTCTGAGGAAAATTGGAATAAGGGTTTGCACAGGCTGCAGTATCAAAGGGAAATAAAAGTCTGTATGCAGGACTGAGAACAAGATGACAGAATGACATGAGGGGTAAGTGAAGTTGATCTTTTAAAATATCTAAAGTACTGTTTATCCTTTCCACATGCCATCAGTAAGAATGTAGTGTTTCACCTAATTTCTTGAAACACAGACAATCATGCATGCATAGAAAAGCAGCTTCAAGACTGTGGAAATAGTTCAACAATACAATGTCTACCATACAAACATGAGAAACTGAGTTCAGAGCCCTAGCACACATGGAAAATTCTAACATAGTGATATATTTCCATAACTCAATGCCAGGTAGAAGCAGAGATAGAAGGTTCCTTGAAGCTCATTGGCCAACTGGAGAGTTGCATTGCTCTGGGTTCTGTGAAAAATCCTGTCCTAATAGTAAGATGAAACTGATCAGCTGATCAGAGAGGCAAGTATTAATGTCTTTCCTCTGCACACCTGCATGTACACATATATACATGTACACACTTGCATTCACAGGTACACATCCACATTTCTACACATGAACATACACATGCACATCTCCAGATCTCCACACCTGCACATACATATGCATACACCCACAATTCCATACATGCACATCAAATGCACATGAGTGTGTACACACACGCACACACACACACTCACACAGCTGCTTACAACTTCAACGCTGACACTGAGAATCACACACTCCTAATATTTCATCAAAACAGAGTACCATATCAGGGCACTGAAACCTTTCTGATAACACTCAGCGCAAGCTATTTATGCGTCCCAGTCTCTTCACAGCATTGTACAAATAACAAAAGAGAAAACAATTATTACCAATGAGTCACTTGTGTACTCTGCCTCTGTATTGTCTGGTATCACATGATACGCTTTGGAAAAAAGAAAATATTTTTATAGATAAAAAATAAAAAAAAATTGAGAGTGCTATTCTTTATTGTGCCATCACTGTAGAGTTTCTGATGAAGTGAATGTAGCAGGTGTTATTATCACCATCTGACAAAAACGGTATAGAATGATGAGACTGTTCTTCTAAAAAGCCTTAAATGGCCACATTTTTAGAAGAAAATTTTAGAAATGGCTCATATTTCAACCATTGTCTTGGAGGAAAGCATAGTTGAGTCCATTGTGCAAAGCCACTTTTTTTATTTTAAAGGTTGTTTTAGGAACTGCCTGCTCTTTTAAATGCAAGCATTGGTGGATTATGCTATTTAGGGCTGATTTAGGTGTGATAATTTTCACTGCTGCTAAGCTCTGTTATTATGATTCCAAGTTTTCAGTTCATAAATCCCTTAAGAATAGACATCTCTACTTGTTCACAGACTTGTCCCCAGAAGGTGTGATGCAGGGTGGGTACAATGGGGGCTCTCATTGAATTTTTTTTTTCAGAAATGTCTCAGTTGGTTTTGCAGAATCTAACATCTTTTGCCTTGCAGAACAATCTATAGACTTTGCTATGTCAAGTCAAATGGAAAATACACATGACCTCATATATTTTGAAAGTCTGTTCTTTCAATCATTTGACACAGCTGTATTGAATACAACATTTTTTTCTAGAGGCAGCATGTGCAGTACTGAAAGAGAAACAAGTTCTCTGCCTCCGAAGAACATGTATATTTCTAGACAAGAGACTATTAGAAATATATTTGTACATGTGCTAAAGAGTACTTAAGACACAAATATTTAGTATAATGAAGTGCTTGGGGAAGATCAAATACAGAGTATTTAACAATAGTCAAACTGTGTCCGCCTATAGAAGATTTGATGAGGTAGCTATGCTAAGTGTCAGAAAGGACAGGAAAGACACATACCAGGAAACTCACTGTCATGTTCAAAGCCTGTAAGGAGAAAACAGGCTATCACACAGAGAAGATAAAGCAAGGAAGTAGTCAGGGATACTGCCACCTAAAAGCTTGGGAGCCATGAGGAAGTTAGAATGTTGCTTACAAAGAATATCAACAAACAAAAGGTTAACACAAAATACATTGTATGTATGCATCAGTTTGAAGCCCACAATTTTAAACAGAGGTTCAGTCTTGTCCTGAAAAAACACGTGCAGTATTCTTGCTGTTTACACATACCCAGATGAGACATCGGAGAGTAGACATGGCTAAGAGTTTGAATTGAGGCTATACTTTCTAATTCTAAATCTAGAGTTATTTCTACTTGTCAGCTGCTTCTCCAACTGCCAAAAACTCCATTCTGTCGCCATACTTTTACAGGGAAAGAACTAAACCCCCTTAGCACAGAGAGTCAGACTTTGTTCCTCTGACTGCTCTACTTTGGTATAAAATTTCCACCATGCCACCCTCTAAAACCTTTGGCCTAGTATCTAAATTGTCAGGGAAGAACGTTTGAAAACAGATTAATTTAGCCAGTGAGTGGTCACAGGGAGTTGAAAAGCAATTCAACCCCGGGTGCAGGGTGTTTCTGAGAGCTGCTTACCAATGCAGGACTCCCCGGACAGTGAGTATGTCCCATCGTCATGGAAACCGCTTCTGCACTCGCAGTGGTACCACCCTGGCAGGTTAATGCAGCGGGAGTGGTTGTGGCACTCAATGAATCCCTCTGCGCATTCATCAATATCTGCCTCAGAGAAAAACACAAGCCCACCAGGACATTAGTGTCTTTTACACTAACCTTTCAGTAAATACCTCAAGCATGCTCATGTCAACATATGTCAACATATCAATTACAGCTGATGTAACATCTAAAATAAAAGTCATAGAAAGATCTAAATGTAACATCCCAGAATCCAAAATTTCTTGAAAGCTTCTCTCACTAGTACCTCTTCACATAAATGATAAACAAATACCCATAGTTCCTGAGCCATTCATAATTGAGCATTCTGGGTGACCATCTGAATAACTAAAATCTGAACTGACAAAACAGGCTATTGACAGCCTATAAACAGCTGATCTCAGACTCAGTGCTTCTAAATTAGTGACTCTAGATATTATTATGTGGTCTTTGAAAATATTTAAGAACAGATGAGTTCAGGGAATTGCATAATATGAATTATCTAATTGACCATCAAAAGTCCCAGAGATTACAGAGAGAGAGAGAGAGAGAGAGAGAGAGAGAGAGAGAGAGAGAGAGATTTTTTTCCTGCTCATTGTATTTGCAGTGGAGCTCAGTGATTGGGCAGTAGAAGAGGTAGGTGGTGCTGGGAGTTAGGAGGAAGAAGGAAAGAAGGAGAGGAAAGATGGCGACAGACGTTCATGTCTCTAGCAGTCTCCAGTAGTTATTCATATCAAAAGGTTAGGTATTGGGATAACAATTTTATTTGTGTGGGCATCTTGTGTATTGAGTGTTTGCTGATATATAAATCTATTGGGTAATCTTTAAACATTAAGTGTCTTAATTCTACCAGGTACCACGAGGATGGCGGTAATTGTCTGGACTGATCCGAGAACCATGAGGGTGATAGGGTTTGCCCAGGGACATGCTTAGAGCCATGGAATCCATGGAGCTGACCAGTGGAGGCATCAGGCCACACCATCTTGTGTGGCCCAGCTGGCGCTCCTGGCTAGCCAGTGCCGGTCAGAACAAGAACTTAGAACAGGAGCATGGTGGCCCGGGAGGTAGCCAGAGCCACACAGCTTTTTTAAAATTCTCCCACTAAACACACACACACACGCACACGCACACGCACACGCACACGCACACGCACACGAATTGTAGAATGAGTAATGAGTAAACTTGAAAATTAGTTAATTTAACCAACAGAGGATTATCTTTAAATACTGAGCGTTGATCAGGGTAGCAAAGCAACATACTATTCCTGCAGAGTCCAGATAGATGAGATATCTAGAATTTTCTTACTTCCTTGACAGAGAAAAGACACGCGTACCACCACCACCATGCCAACTTACACCACATTATCCAAATATATTTCACTAATAAATCCTTTCTCTTGGGAAACTTTCAGCATCTCATGGATCTGTGCTTCTGGGGCAAACAATCTAGGGATGATAACATGCTGATTTACTAGTATAGTTATTATTTTTAAATCCCTGTTCTTCATGTATTCTTGGTGAATGAAAGTCTCTTGAGCTTTGCTTATTTTCTCTGTGATCTGATGCTTCATTATCAGCAAATATCTGAATCATGTACATAATTTTAAGCCCAAAGGCTTGCCCCTGAGTTAAACTGGGCAGAATATGGTTGCTGATTGTCATGCCAGGGCTGGATCCTTCTGACAGAATCCCTCCTTGTAATTATTTCTTGGAAGCTAGCCACTGCTGGTTAAAACCTTCTCATACTCCTGGAGGTATCTGAAGTATGGCATATATGAACACAAAATTAATTAACACTGGAATATAAAGCATAATAAATAAATATGCCTTGGGATTTCTTTCAACAAGGCCTGTTGAAGATATCAGCTCAGGGTCAGTCTGCTAGCATAGTCCCATTACTTCTTTGTAGCCTAAGTTGTGCACTGAGCTAAGGATTTAGCCTGAAATATGACACTGTCACTTCATGACAGCTGAGTAAAGAGAGGAAACAGCTGAATCTAAGAATTCCTAAGACTTCACACAGCCAGTTCGGTCCTATTGTGAATTTGAACAGGATGCATTCCTTTTACATGATGCTACAATAGGCATCAGCATGCCTGAACCTAATACTTCTGGGGCATCTTCAGACACTGTAGCTCGATTGCATGTGCATTTATACAAATCCCCTGAAATGAGTTCTTAACGCTTAAACTTGATTGTCACTTCTCAAATTTAATATGTGGAAGCTGTGAAACAGACTAAAATTCCAAACAAAAAAGCAAAAACGAAGTGAGATAAGATGGGGTCTGAGTTCACACAGGGGAAAGGCTCACTTCAGGCCACTGTCAACTCACTGATTTCTAAATACAAGGCAGTCAGAAATACAAGGTGTAAGCAGAAGATTGATTTTGCAGAAATGACATCTTTGTGTTACAGTGAAAGACAAACCTTTCCATAGGAGTAGCAAGAAGTTCTACCTCTGACACTTACAAATATCTCAGAAAAGTGGCCATGATCCCTGAGTAACAGCTGTCTTGCCAAAGTTAGTGTTTAGGGAAAGTGGTGATAGAAAGCCCCACTCAACAGCAAGATAGTCATTTATCTTGTCCTGTCCATGAAAACTAGTGTTTAAATTTCCTTCCCATCATTTCAGGTTTAAAGGATGAATAATCAGCTGGGCAGTGGTGGTGCAAGCCTTTAATGTCAGCACTTGGGAGCCAAAGGCAGACAGATTTCTGAGTTAGAGGCCAGCCTGGTCTACAGAGTGAGTTCCAGGACAGCCAGGACTACACAGAGAAGCCTGTCTCGAAAAACCAAAAAAAAAAAAAAAAAAGATCATGAGGATGATGATGACAATGGCGCTGATGATGATGTTGATGACCCACTTTCTAGTGTCAGGGTAAACTGTGTGCAAACACTTCCTTGATTTCTAAAATAAAATGATGAGACTAATAAGGTTTTTTAAAGCCTTAGAAGAGTCAAACTGTCTGTGATCACAAGCGACCTAGTAGGCATTAATTTTCAACTTGATACAGACTTGAGTCAGTCACTAGAGAAGAGGGTCTCAATTCAGAGAATGCCCAAATCACATTGGGACTACCTTGATTATTAATTAACATAGGCAGTATCATCCCTAGGCATGTAGTCCTAGACTATATAAGAAAGCTACCTAACAGGATCCTGAGAGTGATCCACTGAGTGTGCTAGCACGTACCTTTCTTCTATAGGCTTTTGCTTCAGATTCATGCCTGACTGTTCTCAGTGGTAGACTGTTACCTGAAGGTGTAAGCAACATGAATTCTGTTTCTCCCCAAGTGGTTTTTGGTTAGAGTGTTTCATCACAGTGCCAGAATGTAAACCAGGATAAACATGGACTCTCACAACAGGGAGGATGCTCAGCTAAATTCTGCAACTTTTCCCTAGAACCCTGGCTTTTCTGGAGAACCTCTAGCTCCCTCTGAAAATGAGAAAGACAATGACAACTTCCTTGCCCTGGAATACACTCCTCACAGCAGATGTGGGAGTCTGCAAAGAATAACTACAAATCATGCACAGGTATAGGGTAGTAAGGTTGCATCTTTATGGTCTCAGCAAAAGATGCATTAAAGCCAGAAATCCATTCTATCTGCACTCTTGCTGCAGGTCTGGAGCACAAATGTGTATCATGCTCACAATGCCAGTTATCACTTCTGTGTATTAACAACATTGCTCAATGCAGCCACCACAGGTCCAAACATAGAAAATACTCTAAGCCACGCTGGGTATTTACAAATTACAATTGATGGTTCCTCCAAAGCTGAGCCAGGACTGCTTTTGTCTGTAGAGACTTGTTTTTCCCAGTCAGCACTTTGCTGCTGGCAAACAAACAAGACAGATGCTGTGGGAATGGGGTACCCATGAGTTTACTGTGGAATCTAACTTTCTTGCTGGAGGACTTCTTATGAATTACAGTAAGAATAGCTGGCTGTCAACATGTCAGTCATCCTAAAGGAAACAGACACTTTATTTCCACTAGCAAGACCCAGGATTTTGTCTAAATCTCAGTTTAATCCAGCATAGATCTCAAAAGGTGAGAAAGGGGTTAAAAAATAAACCAACAGATGCTGCGGGATACTTGCGGCTGGAACTCATGGTATTTATATCCATGGGAGCTACACAAACTAACATTATTGTCCAGGTTGCTTTGCTGAACCGTGGTGAAAAATCTAGCTGTGTTTGAGTCTACATCGGTCTCAATATCATCATCATATCAATGAGCCCGGAAAGGATGGTTTATGCAAAGACAATGCACTTTTCAATTCTTTGAATATTATGAGTCAAAATCTGTAAAAATTATTTTAGTATTTTCACAGATGCAGAGTTGAATGTAGCATGATTGCTAAAATCTAGAAGTTCACAGCGAAGAAAAAGAAACTTTGTTCAGGATTTCTTCAATGTTCAACCAGTATTACCTTCTTTAGCTCCTCCATACCCAGTAGTTCAGGGTCTCTGGATATACCCAGTGTTTTACATCATGCTCTAACGAACATTTCCCTTTGCATCTGTTATTCAAATACCAGTGTCCGAAGAATAGGAATGAGGAGAATCTCATTTAGGCTTACATTCATTCTTAACAAGTGAATAATAAACAATGAGAAAGTACTTAATGAACATATGCATGAGCAAGTAAATGAAAATTATAACATTAGTATCATGAATTAAAAGGTGCCACCAAACAAACTGGGAATTCTATACTCTTGCTGCTGTTTGTGAATTACAAGGCATAAGGCCAAGTCTTAAAACTAAGTGCAATAGGGTTAGTTTAAGGATCATGTATTATTTAACTCTGACAGATACCATTTAATTTCTGATTAATACCTTGTGTCTATTTCTAATCTTAGGAGGTTTAAAAGAAATAAAGTAGGAAACAAAAAGAGCTATAAATAGTCTCAGTGAGCATCCTTTCTGTATTAAGGCTTCTATTGACAACAAAAGCATATAATTATTCAAGGATTTTCGTATGTCCTAAGTGATATATTAAATATTTGGGGGGATATATAATAGGTTGTACTTTCTATTGAAAGCCCTTTGTAAATACTTGGTTCTTGCGAAGTCTGTATGTATGTAGTCAAACATGTTTCTAAGAGCTTTTTCTGTCTTCTTTCTTTCTTCCCTTCTTCCTCTTTTCCTCTTTCTCTTCCTCCTCCTTCTTCTTCTACTGAAGAGTTAACCCAGGGCCTTATGTACTCTACTACTGACTATAGTTTTGATCCTTAAAATTTTTTATTAAAAGGACAAGTTTATATTTCATACTAATTGTGTGAAGCTCATATTATAGTTGTGGCTCAAAATGCTAAACAGCAACTCTGAACCTGTGCAACCTCTTCAAGGATTGCATATTAGATATTTACACTATGATTCATAACAGTAGCAAAATTACAGTTATGAAGTAGCAACAAAATAACTTTATTGTTGGGGATCACCACATCAAAAGAACTGTATAACAGGGTCATAGCATAATCGGAAGGTCGAGAGGCACTGTGCTAGTGTATCATGACTACTCTAAGAGTCTGTAGCACAAAACTGAATGGTTGAAAATCTTCTTATTTTCACATTCAACACAAGATTACTGGATGCCTACTAGTTGTTAAGCATAACACTATCTCTGCTTGGGAAGACAAGGTTTCTGGTTTGTAGAAATAAAGCCTGGTAGAGAAAACTAGAATATTAAAAAAAAATCCACAGCTACAGCTATGATTACAGGCTTTAGAGATACATGACTTACAATTCTTATTTGGCAACATATTGCTTTATTATTTAAATCTTCCAAGACCCTGTTTTCTGCTTTGTAGGATGAAGATAATAAAGTACAACTTCATACTGCTATAGAACACAAAACTCTTAAAATATGTTTTTATTCAATACTATCATTAAAATTGTAGGATGATATCACTGTTAAAATAAAGTAGAATACTAATTTTTTGAGTTAATTTTATATCCAGCCAGTTTGATGAAGAACTGCAGGGATAGAAATGGAGAAAAGACTGAGGGAAAGGCAATCCAGTGACCAGCACAACTTGGGATCCATCTCAAAAGGAGGATCCAAGGCCTGACACTATTATTGATGCTATGGTATGTTTACAGATAGAAGGCTAGCATGGCTGTCCTCCAAAAAGCCCAACAATCAGCTGACTGAGACAGATGCAGATACTTACACCTAACCATTGCAATGAAGTCAGGGATCCCTGTGGTTGAATTAGGGAAAGGCTGGAAGAAGCTGAGAAAGATGGTGACCCCATAGGAAGAACAACAGTCTCAACTGACCTGGACCTCTGAGATCTCTCAGACCCTGAACTACCAACCAGGCAGCATACAGGAGCTGGCCCAAGGTCCCTGACACATATACAGCGAAGACTGCCTGGTCTGGTCTCAATAGGAAAAGACATGCCTAACCCTCAAGAGACTTGAGGCCCCAGGGAGACCTGGTGGAGCCAGGTTGGAGGTGGGACATCCTCTTGAAGACAATGGGAGGAGGTATGGGTTGAAGAACTGTGGGAGGGTTGACCGGGAGGGGGCAATGACTGGACTGTAAGAACAAACAAACAAACCAAGGAAAAATGTAGTAGACCAGAAAGGTGGATTCTCCAAATTAAAGGGAACAACCATAGCCTGAAAACTATAGACAACAAAAGAATGCTTAGAGCAGGGAAGAGTCTTCCCCAGGGAAGATGACACTAATTCATTATCTAATGACAAGTGCTCGTCTCTAGAGGCATATACACTGAAGCAACATTATGCAGATCAGGTGGGTTATATTTATATATTTATGAATCCACACATATATAACAACAAACGCCATGAATCTGAGAGATAGTAAGGGAGGGGTAATAAATGAAGGAAATGGAAGATAGAATGGTAATTATATTATTATATTACAGATTCAAAAAAGAAAACGTAACTTAGAAACTAGTTGGGCCCTTGACTCAAAGGATCAACTCAGTCTCAATGTAGCAATGGTACAATGGTACCATTTGCTCAATGGTAGCAATTCTGTTGCTACCATATATAAAATTCCAACTTCCACTATCCAGCTCCACCCACCTTCCCTTGTTCAAATGCACGTGTTTCTTCTTTTATGCGGTGGTCATCTAGCAAACCTTACATGTTGTATGTGTTCATGTTTGGTTTTTTCTCTGTTTCATGACTAGCACACACAGTCCCTGTTGTAACTTAAGGACAGAATGAAACCTAGAGCTTAGAGGGCAGTAATGGACATTTGCTGAAAAAAAGGAAAAAGTGAAAAAAAAAAACAGCAGGGAGGAAGGCTACAGGTAAATCTATTTTGTGATAGTGTCAGAAGTTGCCTTCTACTAACTCATTTTCTCCAGGTCTACTGCCTACACCACACCCTAGGGGCTTGTTCTCTCAGACCTGGATGAGTGCAGTCATAGCTTCCAGCTGTCCTTTCTGTGGTTGCCTTCTCTAATCCATATTGACAGCTCCCTATTCTCAAAACCCGTACCCTAGAGACATTTAACTCAAACAAGAGCAGCTGATCAGGGATCTGATCACTGAGTCAGCTTGTGTCAGTCATACATTCCAAGTCAATACATTAATTCTTTTATTTGTATAAAAAGCAAAGATTTAATTGAACCAAAATTTCCATCCACTGCTCTCCTGAACACTAGATCTCCATGAAGATCCTTCCATTCAAACAAGGTGACCACCTCCTGATGAACATTAAGTGACCAGGAAGGTCATTCCTGCTACATAGGCAAAGAAGGTGGTACCACTGTGCACACTGAAGGTCTTATAAACTGAAAATTTGCTAAAGTTCTGATTTGTGTTTCTTTGTGCATCACAGTACTCTAGTAATGACCAAGATCTTCCTTATACAAGTTTAATTGTTCAAAGTATGAATAAGTGATCTGAATTTTACTACTATTTGTCTATAATGATCAAAGGCTTTTACTATAAAACAACTCTGTGGAGTATTGCTTTAAGTACATAAATTTTACAACCAATTTAATTTCCTGCAAATAGTTGTGTCTTACTTAAAAGCCAAGCACCAGTTTTAATTCAAGGAATCTTTCCTCATCTTTGAATTCTATAATTTCTAACAGCTCTATTACTCCATTCAGCTCCAATACCAGTTCAGTTTTATGATATGTTGTATTTCTTGAAATGTTTTTATATCAAAGAGAGGAAAGCCTGAGCTTATTAATAATTTAGAATGTTTAAGGTTTCCTGACAAATACTTTATGTTTACTTGATCTCCAGAATACTTTCTCGCTAGTTTGAAGCTGGACACTTAAATGTGTGATTGTATTGCAATGGCACAATATCTGAATGGTACTAGAATGTGGACTGAAGCAAGCTTTGTTTGAATCCACAGTTAACACTAATAGCCACATCCCCTAGTCTCCAGCATGTTTCATTTTGTCACTTTCCACAGCTAAGGCTCATTGCCAGCCTAGAGGAGACTCAACCCACTGTTACTCGTTTGCCATGTAAAAGAGTTGAAAGAGGAAGCAGATTTAGAATTTTTGATTCAGGAAAAATTAACTGCCTGCGGTAATGAAAATAAACCCTTCAGATGAAATTTCTATTTCTATAAATGGCTGATACAATTTTAGTACATAATAATAAATTATGAAAGAGAGGAAGATAAAGGAAAATAGGACTTACCTAAGAGAAATAGACAAAAGAACCCAAATACACTCCTACCTAATTGTCACATTTATCAGGCAGAACTTTAAAGAAACATTGAAAAAAAATAAGGACTTACAGAAAAGAAAATACTCAGATGAAAAATGAAATTACATCAACAAAGGTAGAGTAACAAAATGTGTATACATCAGCCCAGCTGAAGGAAAGAACAAATCAAACTATTATATATGAAAAGTGGTTTTCAAGTATGAGTGCTTTAACACTGAGTAGGACACACATTCACTATGGCTGCCCATATCAGGAGGGCAAGAATGTAAACCTGGACCTGAGAATATCAAGTAGAGAGCTTGGAAAGGCAGGGCAAATAGAGCTTGCTTGGAGAAAAATGGGAAGAGAAATACAATTCTGAAGTCCTACACTGAAATACAACTCAAATATTAAGTAGGATGCTAATAAAGGAACTTGAAGAAATACTCCAAACTTAGGGAAGATCCCTAGACTAGATTACAGGTGATAGTCTTTACTGCTCGACAAGGAGAGGAATTATGCTTGCTTCCATGAGCTAGACTAGGGAAATGTCACACTCCAATGAATAAGGCAAGATAAAGTACAATAAAATGTCTGGCTTCAAAAGTGGAAGATGACTACCTTGACCACTTGAGTGTTGAGTGTTTACAAGAACAAGTCTGGCTTCTTGTTCTTGTTTTCTAGCTGCAAGTGCCAACTCCTCTGCACTTAGCTCTTTTTCTCTAAAAGAGTTGTCCTCACAAAACTAAAAGGGCATAGGGGTAGTAGATCTTGTCGGATCAACATTATCAGCTATTATTTGCAGAATTTAGTCTTATTTCACATTTCACTTAAAGCCATCACCATAGTAACATGGCTACACACAAGAAACTCTTCATGAATTAATTTCTAGAGGTCTTGGGCCAACATTATTTTTAAACCAATCAAAAAGATTAGTTATTACTAACAGTATTGACACAAATTTAGGGTTTTAGCCTAACTTCTCTTAACTTATTACATTTTGATAGAAAGAACATCACCAATAGCTATAATATAAATTAATATAATTAAGCCAAAATTACCAAAGAAGAGATTCTTGGGATAAAGCTATCTATTGTATTTTGTTAAACTTCTCAAGATTATCCTAGGGACCATACTTTGGGATGAAGCTGTTGCTCCTTTTCCTAATGATTTGTCTAGATAGTGACATGGAGCAAGTTCTATCCAGTGAGAGACAAGAGAAACTTGAATGACTATGGCATAAGAAGCAGAGTTGACTTTCATGGAATACTAAGAGTATTCTGGTCCTTTGGGCTGGAGCAGACACAGAGTCGGTCTGCTCCTGTCCTGTGGAGATACTGAATTCCGAGTCATCCTAGAAGAGCCACTGCACTCAAAGCAGCTGGTAAGAACTCCATCTCACTCCCTAAGCCCCAGAGATACATCTGGGAGCCAGGGCTCGAATGGCCGAGAAGCACCTAAAGAAATGTTCAGCATCCTTAGTTGTCAGGGAAATGCAAATCAAAACAACCCTGAGATTCCATCTCACACCAGTCAGAATGGCTAAGATTAAGAACTCAGGTGATAGTAGATGCTGGCGAGGGTGTGAAGAAAGAGGAACACTCCTCCATTGTTGGTGGGACTGCAAGATGGTGCAACCACTTTGGAAATCAGTCTGGCGGTTCCTCAGAAAATTGGACATAGCATTACGTGAGGATCCAGCTATACCACTCCTAGGCATATACCCAGAAGATGCTTGAACATATAACAAGGACATATGCTCAACTATGTTCATAGCAGCCTTGTTTATAATAGCCAGGAGCTGGAAAGAACCCAGATGTCCTTCAACTGAGGAATGGATTCAAAAAATGTGGTATATTTACACAATGGAGTATTACTCAGCTATTAAAAACAACGAATTCAAGAGGTTCCTAGGTAAATGGATGGAACTAGAAATTATCATCCTGAGTGAGGTAAGCCAATCACAAAAGAAGACACATGGTATTCACTCACTGATTATTGGATATTAGCCCAGAACCTTGAAATGCCCAAGATGCAACTCACAGGCCACATGAAGCCCATAAAGAAGGAAGACCAAGTGGGGGTGATTCAGTTCTTCTTAGAAGGAGCAACAAATTACTCAAGGGAGCAAATATGGCGACAAAGTGAGGGACAGAAACTGAAGGAGGGGCGGTTTCAAGACCACTCCACCTGAGTATCTATCCCATGTGCAATCACCAAAGGTAGAGGCTGATGTGGAAGTCAGGAAGTGCATGCTGATAAGAGCCCGATATAGATATCTCCTCAGAGGTCTTCAAGAGTCTGACACACTCAGAGGCAGATCCTCACAACTAGCCATTGAACTGATCATGGGGTTCTCAATAGAGGAGTTAGAGTGAAGACTGAATGAGAGCTGAAAGGATTTGCGGCACCATGAGGAGAGCAACAATACCACCCAACCACAGCTCCCAGGGTCTAAACCGCCTGGGAGCACTTAGGGAGGGATCCAGCGTTTCAGTTGAATATGTAAGAGTGGAGGGCCCTGCTGGGCATAGGTGGAAGAAGAGAACCTTGACCTCATGAAGGCTGGATGTCCCAGGGGGTGGGAATTTTGAGGGTGGGGAGGTGGGAGTGGAGGGGTTAGATAGAGGTTACATCCACAGAGAAGAAGGTGGAGGGGTGAGGGGATTGGGGGTTCCTGGGTGGGCGGGGGATGGGGTAAGGGGACAACATAGGAAATGTAAATAAAACATCCAATAAAAAAAAGAAAGAAAGAAAAGAAAAAAAAAGAGTATTCTGACACATTTACTCCATTTCACTAGCTGAATGAAGGCCATGATGTCTAGTGCCACAGCCATCTTGTACCAAGGGACAAAGCCTAATAAAAGCAGACACACAAAATTACCTCTTTGACATCAATGAACTGCTGACTGAAACCTTGAGCTACATACTGTAAAATTTCATGACATCAAAGCCAATTAAAAACTATCATTTCTCACAATTACTTCTTATTTCCATTTAATGGGCTAAGAAAACAATCCAGAAGCAGATCATATTATTGCACAGGTTAGTTTATTCTCTGAGTCGGCAACCACTTTTTTTCTGATCCCCAAATTTCATAACCCACTGTCCCTCTTTATAGTCCATGCTGCCTCTCAATCAAACTGTAGATCTAAATGTGGCGGTGTTTTGCTTTCCTTTGTATGATTACATTTAACGATGAGTGTGATTACTAATATTTACCCCTAACTTCTCAGGATCTAGAATCACATTGGAGACAAATTCTGCACATGTTTTAGAGGGAGTTTCTAGATTTTGTTAATTGAGGTAGGAAGAGCCACCCTAAATGTTGACAGCACCATCCCAAGGCTTGTGCTAGACTGAATAGAAAAAGAAAGCCAGCTGATGAATAACCTCCTCCTCCTCCTCCTCCTCCTCTTCCTCCTCTTCCTCTTCCTTCTCTGCTTCCCCTTTTTTCTTCCCTCCCTCCCTCCCTCCCTCCCTCCCTCCCTCCCTTGCTCCCCTCTCTTCCTGCCCCAACTTACTATGGGAGACACAGTGTGACCAGCTGCCTCACACCCCTGCCCCCATCTATTCCCACCATGATAAACTGTATCTGGAAACTATGAACAAAACAAAACTTTCCACCCTAAGTTGCTGATGTGAAAAATTTTGTCAAAACAGTGATAAAAGTCTGTCTGGATTTCTTTATGAACTTCAGAATTCTTGGGTGAGATAATAGTGAACTTGTCCTGGGGGATGCTTTATTATCTTACTCAAGGGGAGGGATACAACCTCTTTTAATTTATTCAGGCAAGATGCTAAACCTGTCCCTTTAAGGACAAGTCCACATTTTTTACTTTGATTATTCCAATAGCTTGCATTATTCATCTTGGTGGTATTTATGCAGACATGATAAATAAGATAATTTACCTCCAAACAAAACAGAGAGCCTTCCCCCCCCCCTTGAAGAATGAAGAATTTACGTCAGTAGTTTTAGAAAGCAATGCTGTATATCTGTCACCAGTGGATTATGCACAGAGAAAAAATCCTTTTATGTTGTTCATTGCTAGACAAGTTGCCATCATAGTGAAAAAGTTATTTTAAGGGTGTGAAAAAAAAGTAAAAGGTTCTATTTGTCAAAATCAAAAAAAGTTTTATAATTTGCGATTCTGAAAGGATGAAATAAAAGTGTCTTTTTTTCTTAGGTGAGTTGGAAAAGATATTGAGAAAACTAAAGTCACTCTTGAAAGAGTCTTAAGGACTCTCGTGGTGGGGTGCAGCTATGCAGAATTTCAAGTGTCTCTGCTTTAAATGTCTTTGTAAGAGTGATACAGATCAACAGGATCAAGAACTAAGGCTGGCCATAAGTCATCACAGGGGTATGGAAAGGCTAGCCCAGAACCAAGTAACTTCAAGAGTACCCTGAGGCACTATGTTACTTCCTCTTGAATTCCCTTAACCACACACCTTGAGAAACACTAAAGGCATCTGCAAGGGACAGGTTCCTGAGAGTTTAGGCTACAGGAAGTAGGATGGAACAGAGATGAACAACTACTTTTAGTGATGCCTCTGTAGAACCAACAGCTCCATTCAAGTGCCTGAGTTAGCCACTGTAATATACATGGAGCAGGTATGATATAGTCCAGAAAATGTCACCAGGAAATGTTGAGTCTCAAGTGGGTCCCACAACAGTTGAGGTTCACCAGTTGAATTTTGCTATTGCAGAGTTCTTTATATCCATTGTTATAAAAAGTAGCACCACATAGAGTAGGCTGCATAAAATATATTTTCATCAAACATATGTGCTTTTTTTTTCAAACTGAACAGACTAACCATTCATTTACATGGAGGAAACTTAGGCACCAAAAAAGACAAAGTAATGAGCCTACAACTGGCTAGCTGGATGGACAGTGTAATAGCAGGTTAAAGAGTAGGAGAGTAAAAGAGACATATTAAGGTGGAAGTGGAGAGATTCTTAGTCACGTTTGCACACAAGGACATTGATCTCCTAACACATTCCAAGAGACTTTGCTAAATACAAATTTTGATAAGTACAAATAAGAAAGAATAAACATGTCTGTTAAGTACTTCATGATTTAGTTTTAGTCCTTATGGCAAGACCGAAGAGTGCTGGTCACTGCCCTATTCTATGGGCTATATTTTTCTGTGGGTATTCTTTTTTTCTTTTTTTATTTAAAGAGAAACAGGTGGGTTTATCTAGTGCCATATATCCCTTTTCCTTTACTGTGCAATGTTGGTTTTTTTTTCCCCTCCTGCGAAATCAGAAGTGACTATGAATGTGGCGCCTACCCTTGAGAATCTCACAGAGTTTGAAGGGAGGCTTGCATAGTTACATAGTTTTCCTTTGGAGGACACATCAGGCCAAGAATCCTGAAGAAACTACAGGACTGCTAAGAAGCCTTCCAGAGCTGGCTCTGTAGGAAGCTAGCTTGTCATTTATATCAGTAGAACTTCGATTACTTCCCACTTTAAACTGTAGTGAACCAAATTGCAGATGCCAATTTTCTGCTCACAGTCTCCACATAAGGCTCTACCTTGGAAATCAAAGTCAGATCATGGGGTCCCTAAACAAGTCTTTTAGATGAGGTCTGTCATGAAAGAAGGGCAGGTTGTCAGATCCATCTTGGCAGATACTGTCTGATCCTGCAGTCAGTGTGTTTTCTCATCCAGTATCTGGGTGAGTCTAATCCCCAAAGGAATTAAGCACTAATTGACTTGTTAAATTGTTAGCTTCCATTAGGGGCTAGCTCACAACCCAACCCTTCACAAGGAACAAGGGCAGCTGAGGAATATTGAGATCAGGAGAAATAGTTTTCCCCAAAGAAGAAAGGCTGGTTATCCAATACCAAATGGTCTTCCCTGGAAACATACATACAAGTAACATTATACAGACCAGGTTGGCTGTATTTATCCAGGTCAGGAATTTCAAAAAGAGCAAGGGTGGATATATAGGAGGGTTTGTGGCAATGATGTAATAATTTATACTTTCAAAAATAAAGGAATAATTTTTCAAATATAATGTGACCAAGGCCCAGAGACAAAACTGTGGAAGCCCAGGTGAGTTCTTGGAGCCTAGGTGACTGCTTCCCACTCCCATCTCAAGGTGCATTTGCCATGGCCTAAATTGTTACTTCTTCATGAATTTAGAGACATAAGAGAAAGAAGACAGGAAATCAGAACCTTGCAGTGAGATGGATGATGTTTTATAGGGCAAACCCTGTGTCCCCACTTTCTTACTGTCTTAGTAGCATTCTGTGTTATTTCCCTGTTTCCTTTGCTTGTACCACAGACTTTCAGAATGAAGTAGAAGCATAGCACCCACAGGTGCTGTGGGCTCCATGATGACCTTTGTGTAAGGATGTCTAAAGCATTATTAAAAACAAACTGTAGAGAGATAATCCAGACTGATTTGTGCTAACATAGAATGTGGATGTATCATTTCCAAAGACTTAACTTCATCTCTGGATCCTTAAGTCCTAATTTGCCCATTACGTAGTAGAAGAGTGAATAACCTGAAGATATTGTACAGAAACTGTGTTCTTAGGAGAAACCAAGATTCAGAATAGGAAGGAGAAAGATACAGAGATGCGGGGACAGAGAGACAGAAACAGAGAAAGATACTCACAGAGAGATCTGGCAAACCACAACATGACTGAAATATAGCAACAGTGGGTGAGGAAAAACATGCCCCCTTTAAATGAGATGCGAACCTCCACTGTGGAGCAGCCTATACTGGCACATTTCACTCTTCTTTGGCAAGCTTAAATATCTAAGGTTGTGATCTTTGCCCTGGCTTTAACAAGGAAAATAAATGTGAAAACATTCTGGATCTAGCCTTCTTCTGTGATAGCAATTTGCAAAATGTAGCTTCATTACAAGTCATTTTATATAATAAATGTACATAAAAGTTTAAGTAAAAAATCATGCCAAATAATTTAATTAACAATTTAATTTAGTAATGCTAATTAAATTTTATCTCGCAGGCTAATAAAACTGATATCTGTAATGTATTACCTATAAAAGTTGCAAACTAATGGAACCTAATTAATTGATTCAGAACAGCCCACTTTTAACCATATATTATTTTCTATGCTATCCAATTGTCATTGTCAGAACAATCATTTACAATAAAAAACCATTTATAATGAATATTTCACTAAAATTAATATTTTAGCAAAGACTTATGTCCTTATTTTAGATTTATATGAATAAAATATAAACTTGTATGACTTTAGCCCAAGTGTTCAGGCCTGGATGTCCTGTGGCCATAGGTACATGAAGGCATCACTATTCATGCCTTCGACATTTTGCACCAAGGGAGGCCACGATTTAGGATGCATTCTGAACTCAGTTCCAACAAAATTTGAAGTTTGGCCCCACCCTTTACTGACTACAGAACTAGATATTATCTTGATCTCTTCATTAGAAAGAAAGAATGATAACTGCATCATCATCATAATATATAAAAAGAAATGTTCCACAGTTGATTATTCTGCTCAGTGTTAAGAAGCCATACTGAGAAGACTTTTTATCACAAAGCTTGATACTTCTTATGCTAGCTTAGTCACATGACATCCTCTAGCTGATTTGGATACTGACCCATCTTCTATACTGTGTCTCCTTCTTTTCCACTTGATGCATTTTAGTCTTAGTAAGTATGCCTACATTTTGTAAAGTTGGAAGGATACATGCCTTCAAGTACAGTAGTAAAAACAGAGAAGTAGGGTTGTCGTGCTCTGGGAAAGGCACATGAGCTTTGTTATTCAGTCACCAACAATGGCTGAAAGTGGAGATATATTTCAGCAGTTAAGAGTATGTGCCACTCTTCCAAAGGACATGGATTCAGTTCATCAGATGGTGCCTCACAACAGCATAAAATTCCAGCTACAGGACATTCAATGCTCTACTCTAACCACCAAGCTATTACATCTATGTGATGTTCATGCACACACACACACACACACACACATGTAAAAAGTCACGAATGATGCCTTCTCACACATGTACAAACCTAGACAAATCCATAGAAAAGATTTCGTTACAAGAGCTCAGCTTCATGTTACTCCTGGATAAAATCTAAAACTCTAACTATAGGGAACAGTTTGCATTTAACTTCCCTTCTGATTACTCAAATATTATTTTACAAGCATTTAATTTTTCCTATGGAGTTGACTACAATTCACCGAATAAAATTATGCTAGAGACTTGGGAATTGCAAATCAAAACGAAATTGAACAGCAGGGTAGGCTGATTGTCATTGGCAAATACCTCTTCTGTAAAGCTTCAGTGGGGCTGCCTGGGGTCCCAGACTTTAACTAATGGTGATCTGACTGCTTGGGAATAAATTAGTGTCCAATCATATTAAATGCTTCTTTTGATTAGACAAACAGGTACTATTAAATTAATTTTCTTATCTTAAAATGCCCAGAACTATTTGTTATATATACTCTGTCAATCAATCCCTGATGCACTAACACTATATTGCAGGCAGCATGCTCTGCTTGAGGATTTGAGGCCAGACTGGTAGGATGGCCTATGAATGGATTTTGGTGCCTTCTGTCTATTCAGATTGCTTTTTTTGGTAATATAGGCTTAATTTTTAGATAGTTTGGGGGATATATTCATAGATCTATCCTTTACTGCACTTGTATTTTTAATTCTGGCTTTCCTTGACTTCAACCTAATGATAACAATTCTTGAGCTGGGGAGATAACTAATTGATAAAGTGCTTGCCTTGCAAGCAAGAAGATCTGAATTCAATATCCAGAACTACCCCCCTTATCTCATATACAAACCGGACATGTGCCATGTACTTATTATCCCAGAACCGTGAGATAGGCATAGACAGATTCCTGGAACACTGTGGCTATGGAGGTTAAGCGAATCAATGAGTTTCAGGCTAGAGACAGTGAGTCCCTGTCTCAAAAATACAATACAGCAGTCCTAAGGAAGACTACCTGAATTTGACCCATGCCACATAGGCACACACATGTGCACTCACACTCACACATACATGTTCATGCAGGGGCATACATTCACACAAAACTATATAAGTAAATTTTAAGCAATGAAAAGATAAATACACCTTGCTCTATAAATATCTATGACTATTAAATGAAACACATACTAGAAAAGTATCATAGATTAACACAAATTATATTTTGCTCCCCAAATATTTAGGTGTATAAAGCTAAATAAGATAACTTCTACCTCTGTGGAATTCATATTTCATAAGGGAAATAGACATATACAAAATTAAAATATTGGACAGGTTTGTGATATTCTTACTCATGAATATAAAACTAAAGCTGCAACATCATGCTCTTTAATGTCAGAGTATACAGGAGAATCCTTGAGTGACAACTTCCAGAAGGATGAGGTCAGTACAGTGGCTTCTCAGCAACTGCCATCTCTCATCCTATGGTTATCTCTTATTCTCAAGCAAAAAGTGCTAGCATGACTTTGAGGTGGTAGAGAGAAAAAGAAAGGCCAGGTTTGCATTAACCAGGAAGCAGATTGCCCCTGAGAATGGCAACATGTCTACGCTGACCTATAATCTTAGCTCATGGTCCTGGGATTGTTTAATGCAAGTAGGCATCAGTTCACTAGGATAGATACCTCCACAGTATGCTTCTGAAGCCCGAGGACAATGGCCACGAGGTAACACCAAAGAGGAAACAAAGTGCAGATGGTGTTTGATTCTAGTGATAGCTTACTTGGATTTTTCAAATATTGTTTTACCTCATTGTAGTATAGCTTTGTGTTTCATACAATATAATATTTCATCCAATATCAGTGCCCTTCCATTCTGGCTTTCAACAGGAGTTTTGAAATGAACTTTAACATCCCTAAGGTTAAAAGTTCATACTGGCGTAATCACACTGGTCAGATCTACCATCAAACTTACTTAGACCCATCATGATACTTGGAACCCTTGTATTAACTGTTCATACTCCATAAAATGCCCTTAATAGACACAATTCTCACTCATTGAAAAAGTAAAATACAAGTTTCTCACAGTTTCACTATATAGTTCTCAACTCAAATGCCATAATCTCAATGACTGTTTTGGACAACCAGTCTTAGGGTAGCTTCATCTTTGCTCTTCCCTGCATTGTTTTCTTCATAACATCCACCAGTATGCAATACAATCCCAATCACATGACTGTTGTTGCTCTTGTCATTAGAATGAGGGCCTTGTTGGGGCTGAGACGATGTCTATCTTTATCACTGTGTCTTCCAGAGAAAGTCTTTGCCTGAGCTCAAGGTGGTAAATTAAATAAATCACATCTCACACTAGAACCGAAATACAGATATGAAAGTTGTAGGAAGCCAGACTGGTTAGCAGAAGAAAGCAACTGTTACAGTGAACATTGTGATAATGTCTTACTATTAACAGTGGTAGTAATTTTATTTCCTCAACAGCTAGGTCATATAGATATCATAAGTATTTATTTATCATTATTTTATACATCTACAGATGATGAGATAGAGGCACATTTGACTTATGAAATTTACACAGCTGCAAGGAGAAAATACATAGAGCATGAAGGTACATTTTCATATTCTAAAACAAGTCCAATCCTGGAAATAACAAAGACACATTAAATTAAATCAATTCTTAAAAGCAGGAGAAAAGTAGCCTAGTGGCATCAACTCAGAGATAAGACAAAAATGAGCATTTTAATCAAGGACAGGTCACATAATAAAGAGGAAGCATAGGGTAACATGCTCAAAGCACAGTAAATGTGGGTAGGGAAAAAGTAATACATTCCTGAATACTTAAGAGCTCAATGTGGGAAATAATGGGGTTGGAGGAGACCCACAATGATAAATATACTTTCTCATGCTCCAAAAACCCTTAGCACAAATATCAAACATTCTGCCACATTAGGTCATGACATTGGGGAGATTTGAGTACAAACAATAGGTTTGTAATATGTCCCATCAAACTGTGCTGAGGCATGGCCTACAACAAATGCTTATATTTTAACACAGTCAGAGAACATGTTCACAGGGAAAGATAAAGAACAGGAAAAGGGATTCAACAAGGCTTTTCTTCATCTTTCCACACAATTCAACTGAAGGGCAGAAATGGGAATTTGCCCTGTTCTGCTTTAAGAAAATGCTTTACCAATTCCACAGAGCATATCTAAATTGCATTTGGATTCTGCACGCCACTGCTGCATGGTTATTTATGGTGTTTACTGACTACAACCACTGTTCTTTCCACATTTATAAATACAGCTTCTAAAATGCATCTATTATGGCTTATGATCTATAATTGCAAACAAGACATAGCTAGCCGAGCATTTACCAACAATACAAAATTACCTAGAGTCCTCCTGGACTACACCTGGAGGGCTGATGGGACTTGTCATTCAACAAAAGTATCAAAATGTTAATTAGTCCCTGATCCCCAAGCTTTTCAATAACAATGCCACTTTTACCTGTGATCACTGCCTACATGCACCTGCCACCTCTCCTAACACATAAAGGACAAATTTTAACAATATATTCATCAGTGATTTAAGAATACTCCAGTATTTGGGGATTC
This sequence comes from Grammomys surdaster, assembly GCF_004785775.1. NCBI lineage: Eukaryota > Metazoa > Chordata > Mammalia > Rodentia > Muridae > Grammomys > Grammomys surdaster. Next base: position 2,115,802 of record NW_021620473.1, on the reverse strand, counting down.
ATTTTAATCAACATGAGAATCATGATAAGACTAGTAATTCCTTCTTGTTTATATTTAAAAACATTTTACATTTTTATGAAATGTTTACTAATCAACAATAACAAAATATAAAATAAAAACAGAGCTACATATTTTTAAAGTGTAGCTAGCTAAATACATTAATCACTATCAATACAGCTGAAGATCCAATGTATACCTGCCTGATTATATCTCTCTAGAATTAACCTGGTTTATAGATTTATTGTCCTATGTATTTTAGTAATAAGATAACTTCAGTTAAATAAACTATGGTTTATCTGTATGATGTTCTGTATTATTTGTCTAATTAGATATTTTGAGGATTAATTGATTTTAAGAGAAGATGCTGACGTTTATTAAAAGGCCAAGATGCAAAATTGTGTTTATTATGGTGAATATACACATATATACCACACACATACACACACATACACACACCCATGCGCACACACACATACATACGCGGAGCATGCACACACACACATGCATGCATACATACACACACTCCACATCTATAATTCCACGTATATTCTCCCCAAATATCACTTGAGACAACATATCACTATTGAACTTTCCTTTGTCCATGCCTGTGCTTTGGCCTTACTGGTTATTTGACTCTATAGAAAAGAAACAGCTGATTACAATGCCAAATGGTAAGAGGGCTTTAAACACAGCCTAACTGCTATATTTATCTTGGTCTCTAAACTACTTTGTCACCTATTCTTCACATAAGATTCCTCCAAAATGGACTAAGGTCTTGTTTTACATTGTGTAATTTTACATTTTTAGCAAGTTCACAAACTCATCTGTTTTCTGTGACATTTTCCTATGGTTAGTTTTAGCCGACTCTCTTTCCATTACCCTGATCCCATTGCTTCATATCTCTAAAATGGTTCCCTAGGGTCATGTTGCATACATACCCCCTGTTTTACTCCATACTGTTTTAATATTTACCCACCTTAAAATGAGTAAGACAAATGTGTCCATTTACAGTGATATTTACTGCTTCTATCTCTTCCTTCATGGAAATTTAGCTCTCAGATGTTGTAATATGAACCAAAAGCTTTGTATAAGGCTATTCAGTGTTCTTTCTACATGTACAGAGTTTCTCGAGGACCTTACTAAAACAGAAGAGTTGGGTCCAAGAATATGTGAGAGGGATCTAGAATCAGCAAGTACTCCCTGAAACACATCTCATTTAGTGTACCAGCTGAAACCTTACACATTTTAATTTCTGTTGATCTAGATCTTGTCAATATTTCATATTTTCAAAAATTCTAATATTTACCATCATATTGAGTAGGAATCTGAATCTCCATGTCATTTTTATCTAAATTTCCTATTGGGGCTGGAGAGATAGCTCCATAGTGAAAAGCACTTGCTGCCCTTTCAAGGGAATGCAGTTTAGTTCTCAGCACCCAGGTTGTGTGCTTGGCTGTTTTAGCTCTCTAAAGAACTCATGGGTTGACCACACAAATGTGATAACAGCTGCAGGGTTTTGATGGCGGTCTTCTCTCTCAGTCACTAAGGTATGTTTTTCTATCACTATAAATTAGTTTTCTAAGTGTTTTCTATTTGAGATGACTTGAATATTTTCTTCTGTGTTATTAAAGAACTGCACAGGGGCATTATCTACTATTCAGTTATTCTTTAATTTCTAGTATAGAAGCAATAAGTCCATGACATTTTAAAAGACAATTCTGAGAGGCTGTTCTAATTGAGAGAGCAGTTGGTGACCCTGCAGAATACCTGGGATTGGTTCTCAGTGCCCATGTGCAAGCTCACAACTGTATGTAACTCGAGTTCTAGAAGACAAAACAATCTCTTCTGGACTCCTTGAGCATGAGGCATACATGTGGTATACAGACATACATGTAAACAAACAGGCATGTACATAAAATAAAAGTAAACTTTTAAAATATACTTTCAGAAATGTTACCAATATGTAATCAATAAATACTGATATGTAACTAATACTAAACTTTCACAAAACTTTTTATGAAGAACTTAAATAAAACCGAGAAGCAGTTCATCTATTTCCAAGAATACTTTATAAAGATCAACATTTTATATTTATAAGATATTAAACTCTCCTTCCATATACTTATGAATTCTGAGTTTTGAGTATGCACATTCATGGGACTAAAACCTCAACATCACATTGAATTTTCAGATTAGCATGCTACAGAGCATAATACAATATGAATGCAAACATTATTTGAAATGCATTTCTTATTAGAAGGGGTAATGGTGAGGGAGCAGAAACACAAGAGAATGGTCCTATATTTACGTTTACAGTTCTTTTCCTTAATTCTGTTTTGTCTTATCTACTAGTTTCCCTGTGTTGCTTTTGGTAAGGCAGACCATTTTTCACTCTTTCACTTTGTATCATCATGTATTTTATTTAGAAGTTCACTTCTTACAGGCGACATATTACTATGCCTTGCATTTATAGTCACTTATTAGGCATTGTTGTTTGCATATGCAATGAGCCTCCACAGGTTCATGTGTTTGAGAAGTGGTTCCTCAGCAGCTAGTACTATTTTGGATGTTGGAAAAACCTTTAGATAGGGACCTTGCTGCCAGTACAGGATTTTGGGGTATGTCAATATAGTCATAGCCTAGCCTAGTTCTGGCTATAGCTATCTGCCTCCTGATCTTCTGATATGTAAACAAGTCATTTCACGAACCTATCACCACAGAAAATTCTCTTTGCTATGCCTTCTTTACCATAATGAGGTACATCTCCTTAGACTATGTGCTAGGATAAGTCTCCCCTCGGTCTCTCTCACTGCTTCTTGTCAAGTTATTTGCTCATGTAAATGAGGAAAGTAACCAACACCGTAAAACAGTTTATATCTTTTTATTTGTGGTATTGGGTCCATTTATATTAAATGTTATGAGAGATATATCATGAATGGTTCTTGTCATTCTATTAAATTATTTGTTTATTTGGAGTATGTAGTCTTCCTGTCTTACTGTTCATCTTTGTGGCTTGCTGTATGGGTCAGGCTTAATTCTTTTCTGTTTCTCTTTTGTGTACCTTTTACTAGTGAAATTTAAGTAAATTGTGTCTTAATAATCAAAACCATGTTTATTCTATTTGGTTGTGAGACTGTCTTAAAAATCTTCTATAATGTTGTTCTGGTGGTGAGTTCTTTTAGTTTTGTATATCTTGAAATGTCCATCTTCAATGGATGGCTTTGCTGGGTATAATATCCTTTGATTATAATTATCTTCTTTCAGATTTTGTTATATGTCATTCCATTTCCTCCTGGTTTGTGATTTTCATGCTGATAAATCTACTGTCAATCACCTAGATGTATTGTTATTGCAACTTGGCACTTCTGCAAGTCTAAGATTTTTTTCATATTTAACAGTTTGTCTATAATATGCTAGAGTAAGACTTGTCTGACCATGAATGTTTGAGGACACTCTAAAGCTCCTGCACAACCATGTGCTTCCCAATACTAGAAAAGTTTTTAGCTAAAATTGTGTTTTGTTAACATTTGTCCATGTGTTTCAATTTCATGTACTGAGTTTACACTATTGAGTTTGAATCCTGCTTCTGCTTCTGCTCAACTATGATCTTAAGTATCTAAATCTCATTATAGTGTGAGAGTAAGTTTTAATTTACAAAGTTTTGTTATCAGGTTTCATGGGTAGACTGAAGGTTAAAAATACAGAGAGACCTAACAGAGAGCCTAGAAATAATTTGTTCAGTGCATGATGAGCTGTGGCTATTCTTTACATATTTATCTCTTCTTTCAGCAAGCAAGAATGACAGATGCACAGTGAAAAACTGCCTAGAGCCTTCTAGGAGGAAAAGAGGAAAAGGTCTGTGGTGTCTCTTACTGTGGCACTAAGCCATCTAAGCCATGGCAATTATTTATCAACCAAATACTGGGTATGGAGTATGCCCTTTCTCCAGAGTCACCACCTGTGATACATGAGACTGGTTCTGATATCCAACTCTAGGGCTTTGGAACTTAAAGAATTGAAAGTTCATAGATCTTTTGAGGTAATAATTATGATTTTATAGGCTTTACAGTCCTTTTCAACTCTATAACATGGTTCTTCTCATTTTATAGATGAGAAAACACAAGTCCCATGCTCTTTGCAGCATCACATCAAAATTGAATTAAAACTCTTTATTCCAGGTCTTCTCTGATAATCTCAGAAGGCAGCTCCTACCTCATAAGAATGGTGGACCTTACCTGTGCACTTTACAATATTGTTTCTTAGTGTCTTTAGGAGGAAAAGTCATGAGCACCTCACAATGGTTTGGGTCGAGTGTCTTGGCCTTGCTGGGTGGTATGCTAAGGAGTGGTGGAGTGATATTTGGTGAACATGAGGTCACAGGTGTCTCTGAAACTCTTCATCACCATTATCAGGTTTTCTAGGTATTTTGAGAATGTCCAAATAAACTCATAGTTTCAGCAAATTGTGTTCAAATTGAAAATTCTTTAAAGGAAAATAATCCAACCTACTTTGGGGTTGCTGACCTTCATAGAACATGATTATTTTATAAGGCACACATAACTTATGAAAATGCATCTTTAACAAACTCACAGCATGACTTTTTCATTAGTGTTCAGACTGTCTCCTCATATCAGGATGCTCATATTATGAGATACTGGCGTACTCTACTGAGCAGATGTTTGTGGGATTTTGATTGTGTATCAGGGGAAAAAGTCTTGGAAAGCTAATGCTCATCCATCCATCAATCATTTGCTGAGAGGCCATTCTGGGCCAGGAACCAGAAGAAAAGATTCATGGGAAAAAAAAGCATGATCTTTGTGGCTGATATTCCATGGGCTGGCAGAGAAGAAATAGACAAATAATTGAAATAACATAAATGTTAACTTGGAGAGCATGGGATTACAGTAATTGTTTAAGAAAATTCCTTGGGTGAGCCCTGAAAGGAGGCTATAATATTTTAGCAGGAGAATTAGAGATAGTAAAATATCATATGTTTGAAAAAAAAGGGTGGGGGTGTTATAAGATGTAGACTAGCCAGAGGCACTGAATTACTTTGTATGGATGTAGTGCGTAGCTTACAGAAGAGTGGAGTGAGGAAGGGACGGGGATATAAGGCACAGCGAGACCATTTTATAAACCAACTTAAATTCAATCATGTTTGCACATCGTGATATGAACAGAGAGAAACTGCAGAAGGTTTCAACAGGTTCATCTTATAAACTTCTCCTCTGGTAAGAGGGACATGAGATCACTAGTGCTTATATATTTGATAACTTCTTAGATTAGTGACTTGGAGATGACTGAATTATGTCTCACAGAAGATAATTCTCCCAGGCTGAATGATGGCTCCCGGAGTACCATTCTGGGACCCTTCTGAGAGTCTTAGCAGGAAGTGACAGAAAAGGGAATGTGAATGTGCATTAATTGTTGGCCACGACAGCATCAGAGTTTAGCTAAGGTTTATACTATGCTTGATCTCACAAAATACTCTAGGTAAAAGAGAAACAAACCTATACTTTTTAGGTAGTCAGCTAAAACATACATTTTTCCCCATAAAAATTGGAGTAATAGAAGAAAGAACAAAAAACTGACTGGAGTATTTATTGCCAAAGATGTGTGGCCACAGGCTCTTTGTACAGCTTCTCCCTGGAATATCCTTAATTTGGGAGCCAGTGGCATTGAGTGACAGCTCAAAGGCACAGGGAAGCAGGAGAAAGGGAGTTCGACCAAAGCAGGCATGAAAGGCAGCTGTGGCTCTACAGCCTTTATTTTCAGCTAGAGAGTGGATGAGTTTAAGAGAAATTAAAACTCGTCAAAAATAAAGTTAGAATAGATATACACTTTGTGGGAGTCAGAGGAAAGGCAAGAGGATGACCAGATTCACATGATCAGAAGAAATATAGTATACACAAAAGTGTATGTCAGCAACTTGAACACTGAACTTCTCAAATCTCATTATAGGTATACCATGCTAAGCATCAAGTTGATTAAGATAAAAATTATAATAGCACCTCGTGGATTTATCTAATTGTGTACAAAACTATAATCAGATGGTAGGAGACACTATAGAAGTGGAGGAAGTAAGCCTACTTGTGATCAAAAGACACCAACTTCCAACCCCTATTTGACTGGTTGCTCATCTCAATAAGTCCCAGCCTCCACACCTAAGGACACAACATAATAATGCTTGGTTGAAGATAATACAAGTCTATAGCAGGTGAGAGATATGAACTCCCTTGTGACCTTAAGGCCTTTAATAAATAAGAGGTATTATTATAATGGTCATCACAATACTAGTTTGGAGCATCCCAGGAAAACTACACTGGCTGCCAATTAATCCTGTGAACATATTTGTTGTGCACTTGAGGAAAAGCTTTGAAGGGCAAATGAAGTGCCTACTCTCATGGAGCTCTTACTGACCCAGCATTCTCCCAGCTGGGGAAAGAAAACAGTCATGAGTTATTCACAAACTCAGTGAAGTTTTGGCAAGGAAAAAGCATATATGCTATTGAGAATTCAGCTCAGTACTTCTAGGAGCCAGAAGGAGAGAGGGACACCAAAGGTATACCCCAGTGACATCCTAGTACTCGGGGCACCAAGATTGAATTAAAGAGAATCTGGGATTTTAAAAAGGCTTGAGGATCAAATACTACTCTGAAAAAGTGGATAAAATCTAAAGTGAGTGGCTAGATGAGGCACGTGTTTAGAAACTCAGAAAAGCTGGTGAGTGGTCTGCTTTGACATTACTAATAGGGCTAGCAAATTGAGACTATCTTTAAAATGATTGGATGTACAGTTACTCAAACTGAGAAGCAGTGTAAATGTTTCCTAGAAACTGGGAGTTCCCCGAAGTGAAAAGAGGGAGACTAGAGGAGTAAAGCCTTGTTGGAAACATAACACATTCTGCATAGTCATAGCATTCCTGTAAACCCAAACACATGTAGGCCTGGCCTCTTGGCTGTAAATATTAATGGTGGTGTCAATGTACCCTCCCACATTATCTATAGCATTCAGGCTCAATAGGAATTAATATGACAAAGGTATCAAATCTCCAGTGTTCTTGGAAAGTGCAATAGAAGGATTAGGTCTGGGAAAGATTGAACCTTAAAATTCTACCTGTGTGTGTAAACACACAGTACACAGATGTGTATACATGTGTGGCTATGGACATAATACATGTATGTGTCCACATGCATGCACATTCACACACCACTTGTGAGCATTTGTCTTACAAGTACTTTGTGAGTTTGCTTCTGGTGAAGAACTGGCAGTATATACATAATAACAGAGACTTTCAAAACTATGGTACCTTTTACAAAAGACAAACACCAGGAGTCCTGGTTAGCTTTGTCTGATGCTGTTGGCAGAAGAGAGTATCTATTTGGAGACTTTACAGGAAAATGCACAATCTTGGCAAAGAGGAACTTATAGTGAAGGAGATATTTATAAGCTCTGGCTCTGTATTAAAAAGTTGCTGTGGTTGTTCCATTTAGTTCACCAGCAGCATGTCTTCATTTCTATGAATGGTAAACTAAGGACACAGAGCAAAATTGTAAGATACTCTACAATGTTATGTCATCTGTGGCATATATACAGTTGTTAAGGCAGGTAAAATAAACATGTTCAAATCTTGATAATGTAGAGAGCATGGCCACAGTTGGGCACATATTTCATTGTCTATCTGTTAAAGGAGTAATTTTTTCCACTCATCATAGATGAAATATGCAGATGATAGAACGTGGAGTTTATGGCAGACTTCTCTGTGATGAGAAGCAACTTCTGGATGTAATAAGCTGATTCACATTAACAGTTTATAAGGAACCTGGTGTGGTAACACATACCTGCAATGCCAGTACTTAAGGAGACGAAAGAGATCTAGGATTCAAGGCTAGCCTTAGTTACAAACTGAATTCAAGGTCAGCCTGGGCTACATGAAATTCCATCTCAAAAAAGAATAGTCACAAAACCATAATAAAACAAAATAAGAATAAAAATACACAAGCTTATAAATTTTGTGATCAAAACTTCAAATAACAAGCCTAAAGTCAAAGGACAAACATCTACCACAGCGATTTGCTAGTGTGAAGCCACAGGTCTGCAAATACTTTGTATAAAAGCAAAGCAATAGATAAATGTCATTAAGTTTAAAACTTAAAAGCAAAATCAAAAATTACCCTACCAAGGTAAGGTGTTTGAAATATCTTTATTAGTAAGAAAGGCCACTATCACCTACATATATATGCACACACTTGGACCATGGACATCACCAGCTATATCTAAAGTATATTGGTGCTAGGTCATTGCTTTGTCAAAATACTTATATACATACAATAAGCTGTTAGAATTAATAAATAGTATCAAGTCAATTACCAACAATAGCTACAGCATGACATAAACAGAGTGCCTACAGGTGGCATCCACTGGACCACACACTGTGGGAAACAAGCTGCTTATATAAAGGCCAGAAAACAGGAGTTTAAATACTTCCTTATATTTAAGAAATGAAGCACAAGGGCAGCTCTCAGTTTTGGTCCTCTGAAACACAGTTTGCGGTGCAGAACATAAATATGTTTTAAAGGAGAAAACGTATCTGAAAACTCATTGTGGACAGAGTGTATACAGAATTTGAAAACATGATAGCTTAACTAAGTCTTCTAACAATTTTAGTACCTGCATAATACTGAATGACTGCTTATAAGAATCAACCGTGAGCAGAGATAAGCAGGACAAAGCTGTATTTTAGACACAGAGCAGAGGTTCAGTCCACAAGAATAAAAAGATACAAGCAAGAGCTGTCCAAAATTATTGAGATTACAGAGATTATAAAACGGAATTGCTGGGAATTATTGGTCTAGATGTTTATAAACATTTTAAGGAAACAAGATATTAAAATACAGCAAACTTTCACAAAGCATATATTCCTGAATGCAAGCTGTGAGATGGGAGGGAAAGACTCTCAAACGACCCAGCACTAAGAAAGAGAGCCGAGAAATAACACAAGGTTATTATTATACTGAAATCCACTGGGGCATAAGAAACAATGATCTGGGCAAATGAGATCTCAGGTTTCATAAGGTGTGGAAGGTGCCACATTCTTTCAAAGACTCTGTATATAATCAAAACACTATGAAAAGTAAAAAGATTACATAATTCTGAATGTATAGTACCTAGTTAGTCACTTCCTGGATAATGTTGCTCTAAACTCTCATCACATCAAATCTGACGAACAGCTTATAGAACACACATGATCCACCCTCTGCTTTCAGCTGCAATATATTTGCATGTTTTCCTGACGAACGCAGCCCTGAATACTACAAGCAAATTCTCAAAAGTTTCAATAAGCCAGGCAAAGATACAGCTTTAGAGTTAGCCTGACATTTTGATTCTGAAATACTGTTGGATGACATTGTCTATCCTATAGGGTTACCAATTGTAAGGGTACCAATATACTCTTTACTAGGAAACTTGCACTCACGGACCCACAATACCATAGGTAGAATATCACTCAATCCTGAAAACATCCCTTAATACTACTACTGTTCGTCTTCAAGAACCACAAGAGAGACAAAGTGGGCAGAATGCTGTCACTCCACACTCTGTACGTTTCTCAGTTTTACAACCAATGCGGAGGCTTCTCCTTGTGTTTTCGCAAGTCATGGTGATGATTTTGAACTCTGGGGTAGGTGTGGCTGGACATCACAGTAACTGGACTTGCATTTCAGTTAAAGTCAAGTAGAAAGTTTATAAGAGAAGGAGGAAGAGTTTGTTCAGAGAGGACGAAAAACTTTTCAAAACATAGAAAACCACACTGCATGCTATTGTAGACAGTTGACAAGAGGACTGAAGAATGAATAAAGGGCATAAGTGATTAGGTTGAGCCATTTGCTTAAAACTGCTAGTGATAGAGGTATGAACGGGGGGATTTAAAAGATGAGTTAAATAGACTGAACCATTGCTTATCCTGAGGGTCAAATGAGATGTCAGGTTCTTACTTAACAGTATCCACAAAATAACCTATGCATTTACTAGACACCTTAATAAAAAATACAAACTGGTGTAAAATTCTGAAGAAGTGACATTCTAAGTTTAGGGTGCTGTATAATGACGGTTTTGAAGTAGTATGAAGAAACAAAATGTAGGCAAAAGAAAGAATATTAGCACACTCCGAAACCTAAAACAGGGAAGGAGTAAGGGGTAAGAGACTGGCATTCAAAAATGCAACTAAAAAATTATATTCAACACTGAAAAATGTCAACGGCATAATATAAACGTGAGCAGGAAACAGGAGTGGGAGGGAAAGAGATGAACAGTGAATAGGTTAAAATACACTCACCCTCCCCATTCGTCAGGGTAATTCAGATAAACAAAGGGACAGGCACACATATATCAGAGAGGAAACTGGACAGGATAGCCAACAGCACATATTAGTAAAATCTATGGAAGACTGGCTCTCATACAGTGCTGCAAATGAGAAAACCTCCCTGGACACTAATTTGCCATTATCTGACAAAGATGGATATAACCATCACCTGTTATGGAATAATTTCCCCCTTGGCATCTATCGTGAAGAAACTCACAGGATAATTGTACATGGAGACTCCTGCAAGAAAACTAATTGTAGAATTGCCTAAAAATTAAAAAATAGAAATAACCTATATGTTGACTGGCAGAAATTAGAAACAGACACACTTGTCTTTTTCAAGTTTGATAATACACATAACACTTAAAATATATAATTAGAACTAGAGTTATTGATAGACATATATCTACAAATAATAGGGGTACATCTATACATACATGAATCTTGATATATACTAGGAGTGAAGATTAAATGACAAGATGTGAACATATTTATTTTTCAAAGTGTATAATATATTTTTATGAGGCTCAAAAATCAACAAAGCTATGAGGTATTTGTTTGATATGTGCATGTGTGTGTGTTTAAACAATACACACACATACACACATGCTTTAATATGGTTTTGTGTACATTTTTATAGTGCGTGTATGTGTGTGTGTGCATGTGTATGTTTGTATGTCTACATGCACATGTCATAGTTCACTTGTGAATGTCAGAGGACAACTTTTGCAATCAGTTCTTCTGTCCTTCCATCCATCATGTGGGTTCCTGGGCTTGAATTTAAGTTGTCAGGTTCAGTTGCAATCAACTTTACCTGTAGAACCATCTTACAACCAGAGCCTACATATACATGCACATATGTTTGTATATGTATAGATTGTGTGTGTGTTTAATGGAATGAAGTAATAATTAAAAAAAATAAAGGCTTATGTACAAAGAAAAATGCAAACAGAAATAGAATCACTATGCTGACTATAAAATTATACATGATGAGAATTGTCTTTTTAACTCTTAATAGTTTATAGATGTATATTCATTTCATATGCCTCAAAGTGTATTTTACTCATAGAAATGCCCATGCATATAGATAATATATTGTAGTTTTAAAACAGTAGCATCTTAAGACATATTTTATAAAAATTTAATAGTAATTCCAAGTCATGTTGCCTGGTTTTATATCAACTTCACACAAGCTGAAATCATCTAAGAGGAGAGAACCTCAATTTTGAAAGAAAAATTGCCAAAAGATCTGGCTGTAGGCAAGCCTGTAAGGCATTTTCTTAATTAGTGATTGATGGCGGAATGCCTAGATGGTTGTGCTGGTGCCATTCCTGGGTTGGTGGTTCTGGGTTCTATAAAAAGCAGGCTGAGCAAGCCATGAGGAGTAAGACAGAAAACAGCATCCTCCATAGCCTCTGCATCAGCTTCTGTCTGCAGTCTAAGTCCTTACCCTGTGTGAGTTCCTGATGACATTGGGTTTTGTTTGTTTGTTTGTTTGTCTGTTTGCTTTTTTATGATGAACCATTATATAGAACTGTAAGCAGAATATACCTTTTCCTCCCCAGGTTGCTTTGGTCATGGTATTTCAGCACAGTAATAGAAACCCTAACTAAGAAACAAGTAAAACTGCGGAAAATATAACAATTAAATGACTACTTAGTTACAATAAGTTCACCTGTTTTAATATCAGCAAGAGTAACACGAATGGATAAAGAGTAAGTTATCAGAAAAACAGGAGGGAAAAGACAATTGTCCCCTGTGATGCTTTTTTTCATTGTCAGCCTGACACAGTGTAGAACAGAGACTCAATTAGTGATTGTTTAAATTAGATTGGCCTCTAGACATATTATACGAGACATTTTCTTCAGTTAATTGAGGTGGGGAGATCCACCATGAAAGCGATGACATCATGGCAGGGCTGAGCTCTGGGATGAATGGAAAAGAAGTGTTAACTGAGGTCTTGTATGTATGCTTTAATTCATTGCCGTCTGCTCTTTATTGTGGACAGAATGTGTCTAACTGTTTCAAATTTCTGCTTCCTTAACTGGCCCACAGTCCGCAATGGTAAACTGTATGCTCTAATTGTAAGTTGAATGAACCATTTCTTCCTTACATTGCTCTTCCCAGGATACTTATCATTTGCAGGAGGAACAGAGACACCATAACTACCATTAACATCTGGCAGATGTTTAGTTCTAAGTGGAAAAATCTATATTATACTTCCTCCATTCAAAGCTCAGGTATCAGAAGATGGCACAGAAGAGCCAGAAATAATGGACATATTCACTTTGCTGGACATGGCAAGGCCATTGCATAAATGAGTTCAGTGGCCAAGACTGGTTTCATAAGACTTGAGCCAGGTAAAAATCAGCCAAATTCTATCAAGGATAGGAGAAAGGATCTTGAAGCCATGCCACTAGCTCAGGGCCTAATGGTAATTTTTTCCCCACCCCTGGAATGTGATCCCAGAGAGACTACCCATACTCTATAGATGTCCCTATACCTGTGTCCATAAAGACAGCACTGGGTGGATTTCAGGGGGGTTGAAAAACAAAACACAAGAAGACAAAAAACAGTGGTAAACCTTGTGAGAAATTTGAGGGGATGGACCAGTATGGATGGGAGGAACAAAACAAAACAAAATCAAATGATAAAATTTAAAGTATTGTAAAAAAAAAAACTTTTTACTTCCGGTTTGGGACCGAGCCTAGAGCAGGTCTCAGGCAGCAGCTCCGTACCCAACCGCAGAAAACCAATAAAAACAGGGACTCCCAGGAGCTTGAACTCACGCAGCATCCCAGGTAAGGAAAAAGCAGCACTCACCCCAAACAGGGAGCAACAGGGACCCACTGGGACCCAGGAATTCGCTCCTGGCCTGGAGCGGGCCCATCCGGTTGGGGCCGAGCACTCGCGGATCCCGGGAGGCAGCTCTGCACCCAATCTCGCAGACTCCAGAGGAAGCGGGGCTCGCAGGACCTCTGTGCCAAGCAGGGTCTTGGGCTAGGAGGTGGCAGTGCTTGCCCCCGAACAGGGAGTGGCTAGGACCCACTGGGACCCAGGAGTTCACTCCAGGGCCAGAGCGTGGGTTCCTTCCGGTCTGTGCCAGAGCAGATCCCGGGAGTCAGCTCTGCACCCAATCTCACAGAACCTAGAGGGAGCGGGGCTCTCCGTGGCTCAAGCTAGCTCAAGCAGTTTCTTAGGCTAGGAGGTGGCAGTGCTCGCCCCCAATCAGGGAGCAACTGGGACCCACTGGGACCCACTGGGACTCATTGGGATCCAGGAATCCGCTCCTGACCCGGAGCCCCGGCCCCTTCCGGTTTCCACCTGAGCACAGAGCACATCTTGGGCCTCATCTCTAACTCAAGCAGCAAAACCCATCCCAAACAGTTCTGACACAACCTAGATAATAGGAAAGACAGGCCCCAGTCAGAGACAGCTCTGATAGCACAAAGGTGATCCAGATGGCGAAAGGCAAGCGCAAGAACACAAGCACCAGCAACCCAAGGTACTTGCCATTATCAGAACCTAGTTCTCCCACATTAGAAAGTCCTGAACTCCCCATATCACCAGGAAAACAAGAACCAGATCTAAAATCATTTCTAATGATGATGCTAGAGGACTACAAGAAGGAAGTAAATAACACTATCAAAAAACTTGAGGAGAACACAGGAAAACAGGATGAAGTCCTTAAAGAAACACAAAAATCCTTTAAAGAATTACAAGAAAACACAAACAAACAGATGAAGGAATTGAACAAAACCATCCAGGACATAAAAATGGAAGTGGAAACAATAAAGAAATCACAAAGGGAGACTATCCTGGAGATAGAAAACCTAAAAAAGAAATCAGGAGTCATAGACACAAGCATCACCAACAGAATACAAGAGATAGAAGAAAGAATCTCAGGTGCAGAAGATACCTTAGAAAATATTGACACAACTATCAAAGAAAATGCAAAATGCAAAAAGTTGCTATCTCAAAATATCCAGGAAATCCAGGACGCAATGAGAAGACCAAACCTAAGGATAATAGGTATAGATGAGAGTGAAGATTCCCAACTTAAAGGGCAAGTAAATATCTTCAACAAAATTATTGAGGAAAACTTCCCTAACCTAAGGAATGAGATGCCCATAATCACACAAGAAGCCTACAGAACGCCAAACAGACTAGATCAAAAAAGAAATACCTCCCGTCACATAATAATCAAGACTCAAAATGTACAAAACAAAGACAGAATTTTAAAAGCAGTAAGGGAAAAAGGCCAAATAACATATAAAGGCAAACCTATCAGAATTACACCTGACTTCTCACCAGATACTATAAAAGCCAGAAGATCCTGGACAAATATCATACAAACCCTAAGAGAACATAAATGCCAGCCCAAGCTACTTTACCCAGCAAAACTCTCAATTACCATAGACGGAGAAACTAAGATATTCCATGACAAAACTGAATTTACACAGTATCTTCCCACAAATCCAGCTTTACAAAGGGTAATAGCAGGAAAGCTCCAATACAAGGAGGGCAATCATACCCCAGAAAGAGCAAGAAAATAATCCTTTTCCATCAAACCCAAAAGAAGATAACCACACAAATGATGTCTCCACTATTAGCAAAAATGACAGGAAGCAAGAACACCCTCTCCTTAATATCTCTTAACATCAATGGACTCAATTCCCCAATAAAAAGGCATAGGCTAACGGACTGGATACGCAAACAGGACCCAGCTTTTTGCTGCTTACAGGAAACCCACCTCAGTGACAAAGACAGACACTACCTTAGAGTAAAAGGTTGGAAAACAATTTTTCAAGCAAATGGCACTAAGAAACAAGCGGGAGTAGCCATTCTAATATCGAATAAAATCAACTTTCAACTTAAAACTATCAAAAAGGATAAGGAAGGGCATTTCATACTTGTCAAAGGAAAAGTCAACCAACATGAACTCTCAATTCTGAATATCTATGCGCCAAATACAAGAGCATCGAATTTCATAAAAGAAACCTTACTAAAGCTCAAAACACACATTGCACCTCACATAATAATAGTGGGAGACTTCAACACCCCACTCTCAGCAATTGATAAATCATGGAAACAGAAACTAAATAGAGATACAGTAAAACTAACAGAAGTTATGAACCAAATGGACTTAACAGATATCTATAGAACATTTCACCCTAAAGCAAAAGAATATACCTTTTTCTCAGCACCTCATGGTACCTTCTCCAAAATAGACCATATAATTGGGCACAAGACAGGCCTCAACAGATATAAGAAAATTGAAATAATTCCCTGCATCCTATCAGATCACCATGGTCTAAGGCTGGTCTTCAAAAATGACAAAGAGAATGGAAAGCCCACATTTACATGGAAACTGAACAACACCCTACTCCTTGATAATCAGGTAAGGGAAGAAATAAAGAAAGAAATTAAAAACTTTTTAGAATTTAATGAAAATGATGACACATCATACCAAAATTTATGGGATACAATGAAAGCAGTGCTAAGAGGAAAATTCATAGCTCTAAGTGCCTACAAAAAGAAACTGGAGGGAGCATACACTAACAGCTTGACAGAGCACCTGAAAGACCTAGAACAAAAAGAAGCTAATACACCCAAGAGGAGTAGAAGGCAGGAAATAATTAAACTCAGGGCTGAAATCAACCAAATTGAAACAAAAAGAACTATCCAAAGAATCAATAAAACCAGGAGCTGGTTCTTTGAGAAAATCAACAAGATAGATAAACCCTTAGCTAGACTAATCAGAGGGCAGAGAGACAGTATCCAAATTAATAAAATCAGAACTCAAAAGGGGGACATAACAACAGAAACTGAGGAAATTAAAAAAATCATCAGATCCTACTACAAAAGCCTATATTCAACAAAATTGGAAAATTTGGATGAAATGGACAATTTCCTAGACAAATACCAGTTGCCAATGTTAAATCAGGACCAGATAAACCATCTAAACAGTCCCATAACCTCAAAAGAAATAGAAGCAGTCATTAAAAGTCTCCCTACAAAGAAAAGCCCGGGACCAGACGGTTTTAGTGCAGAATTCTATCAGACCTTCAAGGAAGACCTAATCCCAATTCTTTTCAAACTATTCCACAAAATAGAAACAGAAGGTACACTACCCAACTCATTCTTTGAAGCCACAATTACACTCATACCTAAGCCACACAAAGACCCAACAAAGAAAGAGAACTTCAGGTCAATCTCCCTTATGAACATTGATGCAAAATTACTCAATAAAATTCTAGCGAACCGAATTCAAGAACACATCAAAACAATTATCCATCACGATCAAGTTGGCTTCATCCCAGGAATGCAGGGTTGGTTCAATATTCGGAAATCCATCAATGTAATCCATTATATAAACAAACTCAAAGAAAAAAAACACATGATCATCTCACTAGATGCTGAGAAAGCATTTGACAAAATTCAACACCCCTTCATGATAAAAGTCTTGGAAAGGTCAGGAATTCAAGGTCCATACCTAAACATAGTAAAAGCAATTTACAGCAAACCAGTAGCCAGCATTAAACTAAATGGAGAGAAACTTGAAGCAATCCCACTAAAATCAGGGACTAGGCAAGGCTGCCCACTCTCCCCCTACTTATTTAATATAGTATTGGAAGTCCTAGCCAGAGCAATTAGGCAACACAAGGAGGTCAAAGGGATACAAATTGTAAAGGAAGAAGTCAAAATCTCACTATTTGCAGATGATATGATAGTATACTTAAGTGACCCCAAAACTTCCACCAGAGAACTCCTAAACCTGATAAACAACTTTAGCAAAGTGGCTGGATATAAAATTAACTCAAGCAAATCAGTAGCCTTCCTCTACTCAAAAGATAAACTGGCTGAGAAAGAAATTATGGAAATGACACACTTCAAAATAGTCACAGATAATATAAAATACCTTGGTGTGAACCTAACCAAGCAAGTAAAAGACCTGTATGACAAGAACTTCATTCCCCTGAAGAAAGAAATCGAAGCCGATCTCAGAAGATGGAAAGATCTCCCATGCTCATGGATTGGAAGGATTAATATAGTAAAAATGGCTATTTTGCCAAAAGCCATCTACAGATTTAATGCAATCCCCATCAAAATTCCCACTCAATTCTTCTCAGAGATAGAAAGAGCAATCTTAAAATTTATTTGGAATAACAAAAAACCCAGGATTGCGAAAACTACTCTCAGCAATAAAAGAACTTCTGGAGGAATCAACATCCCCGACTTCAAGCTGTACTACAAAGCAATAGTGATAAAAACTGCATGGTATTGGAACAGAGACTGGCAGGAGGATCAGTGGAATAGAATAGAAGACCCAGAAATGAACCCCCATACCTATGGTAACTTAATCTTTGACAAAGGGGCTAAAACCATCGAATGGAAAAAAGATAGCATTTTCAACAAATGGTGCTGGTCCAACTGGTGGTCAGCATGTAGAAAAATGAAAATTGATCCATACTTATCTCCTTGTACAAAGCTCAATTCCAAGTGGATTAAGGACCTCCACCTAAAACCAGCCACACTGAAACTAATAGAAGAGAAACTGGGAAAAAGCCTGGAATACATAGGCACAGGGAAAAAGTTCCTGAACAGAACGCCAATGGCCTGTGCTCTAAGACCAAAAATTGACAAATGGGACCTCATAAAGCTGCAAAGCTTCTGTAAAGCAAAGGACACA
The DNA here is from genome assembly GCF_004785775.1 of Grammomys surdaster. Classification (NCBI taxonomy): domain Eukaryota; kingdom Metazoa; phylum Chordata; class Mammalia; order Rodentia; family Muridae; genus Grammomys; species Grammomys surdaster. The sequence goes on along the minus strand of NW_021620473.1, from coordinate 2,097,749 downwards.
GTCAATAGGACAGAGCAGCAACCAACAGATTGGGAAAAGATATTCACCAACCCTACATCTGATAAAGGGCTAATATCCAAGGTATACAAAGAACTGAAGAAATTAGACTCTAGACAATCAAAGAACCCTATTAAAAAATGGAGCACAGACCTGAACAAAGAATTCTCAACTGAGGAAGCTCGAATGGTTGAGAAGCACCTAAAGAAGTGTTCAGCATCCCTAGTCATCAGGGAAATGCAAATGAAAACAACACTGAGATTCCACCTCACACCAGTCAGAATGGCTAAGATCAAAAACACAGGTGACAGTACATGTTGGCGAGGATGTGGAGAAAGAGGAACACTCCTCCACTGTTGGTGGGATTGTAAACTGGTACAACCACTATGGAAGGCAGTCTGGCGGTATCTCAGAAAATTGAACATAGCGTTACCCAGGGACCCAGCTATACCACTCCTGGGCATATACCCAAAAGAAGTTTCAACATACAACAGGGACACATGCTCCACCATGTTCATAGCAGCCTTATTTATAATAGCCAGAAGTTGGAAAGAACCCAGATGCCCTTCAACAGAAGAATGGATGCAGAAAATGTGGTACATTTATACAATGGAGTACTACTCAGCTATTAAAAACAATCAGTTCAAAAAATTCCTAGGCAAATGGATGGAGCTGGAAAATATCATCTTGAGTGAGATGACCCAATCTCAAAGGAACATACATGGTATGCACTCACTGATAAGTGGATATTAGCCCAAAAGCTCACAATTTCTAAGAATCTTCATATAGACCACATAAAACTCACATAGAAGAAGGAAGACCAAAGTATGAATGCATTGGTCCTTTTTAGAAGGAGCATCAAAAGTTTCAACCAGAACTCCCAAAGTCTAAACCACCAACCAGAGAGCACAAAGGGAGGGACTCACGCACCTGTATAGGGAATTGAGGGTGACCTTGTTAGACTCCAGTGAAAGTGGAGGGCCAAGGTCCCCAAAAGTTTGGATCCCCTACTGTGTTGGAATTCGAGAGCAGGGAGATGGGACTGGGAGGATGTTTGGAGCACACCATCACAAAAATTAGGAGGAAGGGGTAGGGGATAAGGGATTTGGGGGGAGAATGAGAAAGGAGACAACATTGAAAGGTAAATACGTATAATACCCAATAAAAACCCCACACAGATAAAGAATTTAAAAAAAATGGAGTCTATTTATTTTAAATTAATTTCAAAAGTTTCTAGGAGATGCAAATTGGCTAAGATACTATTTTAAGCTCTCCACAAAAGAATTTAAATCTCTGTTCAATATTCTCAAGAGAGAGGTAAACCCTAACTTCCTCAACAGTTAATTGACAAAAGAGAGGTAATCTCACAAAAAGTAGAAAAAGCTATTTCTAATCGATATATCATATAGTCTGATTAATTGTCAGTGGAGCTATAAAAGTCCTTTGACAAAAGATTATTAATATAGATTTATATATCCTTAAATAAGGCCTTCATGACTCTCTGAGTGTGGAAGGAGCAACTGTTGGCGCTTCTGCCCTGATTTTACAAGAACTCTGAAAAATTGGCTTTAAAAACAAAAGAGGGGGAACGGTACCCCCTCAGAAGGAGTACCCCTGAAATACTCTCCATCATGCCTTGTTCACTTTTCTCTCTCTAAAGCTGAAAGCTCATGGCAAATCTCTTGCTGACCATGTTGGTGACCTCGGGCACCACCAAGACCAACAAAACTTTGCCACAGATATGGGGAAGGACCCTCATACCCATAAAGGGAATGCCCCAGTCCCAGTTCCCTTATGGAGCCGAGGACTGATATGCCTGCCCAATACCACAGAAGGCACAGCTAACCGGCTACCACAAATATTAATGAAAAAAATAGATACCCTCACAAAGCCAGGCCCAATCATAAATACGATGAATAACAATTTACATCCAGGGAAGAGAAATCTCCCTGAGAATCCCCTTCTTTTTTCTTTCCAGGTAAAATTGAATCACCAGTGATGCCTGCTATTAGAAGTTCTAACCCAGATGGACCAGAAGCCAGGAGCCTCACCCTTACCCTCACCCCCTACCTTTTCCCACCTGCACAAGGTCCCCTGAAGCTGGGCAACTGCAAGATCCTGCTTGGCAACTGCAGATAGACTCAAAGCAGTGTACCATATCATCTGAAGAATAGCAGGGAGACCATAACTCAAGCAGTGTACCATATCTTCTGAAGAATAGAAGGTTGCAGTCCTCCTCGCCCCCACGAATAACCAGGACCCGCCGGTCGGGTCAAGTGGCACCCAGACGTGGGGCTCGAGGCACGGACCCATCCGGACAGACCCTCATTGAGAGGATGTGCGCACGACATCAAGATTGAGCAAGACAGAGATCATCGCCCGTGACCTGTCGTCCACGGAACCAGGTTGATGCTGCCATCAAGAAGGCAGTTGAAGTTCATTATCATCAGCTGAAAATTGCAGAGGATCCAGAAGTGACTCCGCAGGAGACTAACACAGCTGTCAGCTCCCCTGCCTCCCCCTATGGTCGACCCCTAGACTTCCACGCCCTCCAGAAGGGTACCTGGTATGCCTGGCTTTGCCCTCATTTCTCTCGCTAGAGAGCTTGGCCTCTTGATCACCACAACAAAAATTGGCTTTTTCCTAAACCAAGGCCACCCTTGATATGGCCGCTAACATTGGGGAGCCTTCCTTTATGACAATATTACACCCCAAACTGACAAATGGTTGGTAACTTGAACATATACAAGAGACTAGGATGGCTGTGAGTTAGCCCAATGACGGGATTATTGTAGGTCCACTTCCCAGGGGCCCACCCAATGCAGCCAAAAAGGAGTGCGTGGTGCTGGGAGTGGATGCAGCCTACATGGCCTAAGACAGGGCTCTCACCCTCCTTTCACCCACATCAGAGTCCCTTGACGTTGCCCATCGTCAACAGCCTAAAGCCTTCGACCATCGATGTGACTTGTCTCACATCAGTGTTTTGGGGTTGTGAACTTGTCTAAGACCCCCCATAATTAGACATCCAAATTCAAAACTCACATAGTTGGGATTGAACATAAGACGCCTTCTCTAACTAAACAGAGAAGGGGGAGATGCCAGAAGCCAGGACCCTCGCCCTTACCCTTACCCCCTACCTTTCCCCACCTGCATAATGTCCTCTGAAGCTTGGCAGCTGCAAGATCCTGCTTAGCAACTGCAGATAGACTCAAAGCAGAGTACCATGTCTTCTTAAGAATAGCAGGGAGACCATAACTCAAGCAGTGTACCATATCTTCTGAAGAACTGCAGGTAGATCATAATTCAAGGCAGTGTACCATATAGACCATGACATGTTTCAAGGCACAGGCCAAGAAGATTTTGTACTTTTCCACCACCTGGACCCTCTTACCCCCTCCCCTTTTAAAACATGCTATAAAAAAGCATTTCATGTTCAAAAAAAAAAAGAAATTAAAAAAAATATATTAAAAAAAACAATGATAAAAAAAATAAATAAAATAAAATAAAATAGACGAAAAAAAAAAAAAGATAAATGCTAGATTTTCAACTCAGATTCTATTGCTAGAGCTTTTGTGTGCACATGATGCTGGGTACCATAAAGAAATAGTCAAGTTTCTGGCACTAATTGTATAACTGAACAACGTATAGTAGGTTTCTTTGAACCTGATAAAGATTGATTCTGAACACCTGTTACTACGTGGCAATGTTCATGGTACCATGGAGAACTTTATCAGTGTGGTCATATTTCTTTATGCTTGCATAAAAATTAGAGACGTGGAATATTTTCACTGCAAGAGATAAAATTGTAGATTCTCTTCTGTTTAAATTTTCCCTTAACCTTTCCTCTTGTTGGTAGCCATTCCCATGAAAATTGAATTTGAATTTAACTTAGATGGGATAAAACAGAGTTTGCTTTCACTTTTGTGAATAATCACCTAGATATACCTTTATGAAAAGAATTTTAGAAATATGTTTGCTACAAGTAGGTTGACTTATCCAAGATGATGACATCACAGACACAGATATTTGTATGTTAGCTATCTAACTCACAACAAATTCAGATGTTGTTTCTTACAAAAAAGCCCAAATTAAATGCTTTCTTGGAAAAAAAAAACTTTTAAATTTTTTCCTGAGAAATATTAATGTGCATCATTTTTATTTAAATGGCTCTATTGAAATATGCTTCTCATGATGAGATCACAGCTCCTAAGTACTAAGAACTAATTATTTAGAATATATACAAAATCATAGCCATTTCAGCATTACTTGTGCTGACAATATAAAACCTGAATGTCTAACTAAATCGTGGTTCATTCAAATAGTCACCTTATTGAAAAAATACTTAGTATTATTAAAATAAATGAATCTGTTGACTTGCAAAATATACTCAACAAAATTGTCTCCCCTTCTCTCTGTTTCTGTCTCTCTTTGTGTCTCTCTGTCTCTCTCTGTCTCTGTATGTGTGTCTGTGTGTGTTATATGCATGTGTGTATATAAGTGTATTCACCCACATTTGTATGTGTGGAAGGCCACAAATCACTGCTGGTATTTTTCTCTGTCAATGCCGCATATCATTGTCTGAGGTAGGTGTCTCTCTGAACCTAGAGCTGACCTTTACAGCTAGGCTAGTGACAAGCAGACTCTAGGTTTCCTTCTGTCTCCACTTGTACTGTGCTGGGATTACACTCATCATCATCCCAGGCTTTTACACAGGAACTGGGGATCCAAATATATTCCATCCCTGGCTTTACACAAGAGTTAGGGATCAAAACATGTTTTTATGTGAGTGTGGCAATTTATTCTCTGAATAATCTCCTAACTCTCAAACTGACACTTTTAATTTAGAAGCAGTTAAAAATTGGCAATTGTATATAGTAGCTATTTCATGTATAATCACATATCTCTATACACATACATATGTTTTTATATATCCTGCTAGAAACAATGTATGTAAAGACATACACATACACAAGCACAAATATACATACAAATACATTTAACATGTGTCTTAATCATGGTTATATGCTTGGAAGAGACACCGAGACCAAAGGCCAAACATAAAATAAGCATTTACTTGGGGGATTGCTTACTGTTTAGTCCATCATCATCAAGACAGGAAGCATGATGTTATGCAGGCAGACATTGGAACAGTATTGAGGGCTTCCTTATGATCCATGAGCAGAGAGAGAAACACTGAGCTTGGCAGGACCTTTAGAAACCTAAAATCCCACCTCTAGTGACACACTTCTTCCAACAAGGCCATACTTCTCAATCCTTCTCATCCTTTTGAATAGTGCCACTCCCCCATGACTAATATTTGAACATATGAACCTATGGGATCTATGTTTATTCAAAGCACAACACCATGCCTGTTCCTTAGTAGGTAAAATGATACATTGTATTTTCTTCTGTGGTGGGTGTATTATTTTCACTTGCTGAGCATAAGTGTATTTTGTTTTAAGAAAAAAAATGGGGGTATCTTCATAAATAAGTTTCATAGAAAAACTCAAAAATTTATATAAAAATAAGCCATTGCTATAATCTTCCGCTTAAATGCCACTGCATATGATAGTCACTATTTTAATTTATATGCATTTGCAATAATAAGGGTATACACTGTATATATAATAAATGTAACATATATGTATACTTGTAAAGTTCATTTTCTCTGCTACCTTATATTGTAACTACAAAAAATTGTAACTACGCAGTATTCCACTATCTTTTTGCCTTATTTTACTTACATGTGCCCATGCTAAATACCTAGCTACTTCCATTTGTACATTTTGACTAATTAAACAGCTCAGTGTATATTTTATATAAAAATATCTGACTGTAATTGAAAATATTTCCTAGGAAATGATCTTTACATTTGATTGACTCCAAAATACAAAGATATTTTAAATCTTTGTGCAATAATTGAATAGTAATATCACTATTATGAGTATTATGGTGTTATTGTTTGTTAAAGTCTTACTAAGTAGTCCTGGCTGGCCTGGAGCTTACTACTCAGCCCAAACTAAACTTGAAATTATGGTGATCCTCAGCCTCTCAAGTGATGGAATTGTTGGCATAAACCACTGTGCCTGGCTAATAAAGGTATTTTCATTAAATATTTTATGTATACTTGCAAGATAAATAATGCAAAGTCAACAAAATAATGCCTCTGCCTCAGATAAAAATACCGTTGTGCTTGATAGACCTAAACTCAATAGGTAATCATGAGTACTCCTAACAGCTCATTCAAGTTGCTTGCTAACTGTGTACTTTACAGGAAGTATATGTTCATCTAGCCTCCAAACAACAGGTACATAAAGGACTGTGACCAGAACACACCAGCGTTGCCTTTCTAACTACACACATGCTGAAGTGATTTAATTGGTCTCTACGAAATTCAGTCTCAATTAAAATGTTAAGTTATTTTGGGGGTGGAGTGGAGTTAAGACAGTGTTTCTCAGGCTGACCTCAAACTCAGAGAGGTCCACCTGCTTCTGCCTCCTCCTAGTGCTGGGATTAAAGACATATGCTACCACACATATAAATTCTTAAGTAAAAACAAAAAGTGGTTTTACCATTGAGGTAGTTTGAATGAGAATGTCCCCCATAGGTTCATATACCTGACTATTTGTTCTTCAGTTGCTGTAACTGTTTAGGAATGATTAGGAGGTATCTTATTGGAATTGGTGCCTCACTAGGGGAAGGCATTGAGTTTTTAAACGGCTAGTGCAATCTCCAGTATACTCACTCTCTCTCCCTCCCTCCCTTCCCCAACATATGACTTCTCAGCCATTCCTGGTACCATGCCTTTGCTTGCCCCTCATGGATTCTAACACTAAAACCATAACCTCAATTAAACATTTCCTCCTATAATATGTCTTGGTCGTGTGTTTTTTCACAGCAATAGAAAAATAACTAATACACGACTTGATACTCGGAGTGGAAGAACTTGGTTATTGTTCTGTGTGAACACAGAACATCCAGGAGTTCGTGCCTATTACAATTTCCCAGTATCATCAGTGGGAAGCACTGATGGGCACTCTTATGGTACCTACTTGGACTATGGGGGCCAAGTTCTAATAATAGTGGAGTCGCTCACTGTTTAGTGAGCATGTGCTATCCATCCATGAGATGAATTTCTTGGTTGTTTAAAGGTTATGTGACAATTTTGTTTTGTTTTCATTACAGTGATAAGCCTTTAAGAACACCAGGTTCCTCAGGTGAAGACGCACTGCACTATCCTACAGCAATAAATTATCTCCAACCAGTATCTATCACACAAGAAATATTAAATTCTTAAGAAAACGTTCCTCAAGCTGGTAGCTCCAGACCCTTGGGGGCTGCTTGGACATAGTCTAAAGAAAATGGCCTTTTCATTTCCTGTTCACTGCAGGATTTTGACAGTTACTTTTAGATTGGATGATTTCATGCAGACTTGGTTTCTTTGTTGTGCAGTCTGCTAGTTAGTTTGAACTCCCTGCATGGAACTCTCTGCATTGCCAAAAGGGTAAAATAGTACAGGGAACATCTGGTACTCCAGCTGATAGACACCCAATATCCTTTCCTACCTTGGGGGATGTGATATTAATCATGATATCTGTTGAGAGTAGACATTACCTGTACCAATATGATGGCACTCAGACCAGAAAGACATATTCAGAAGGTTTAAAATATGTTCTCATAGTAGTCTGAGAGCATGAATGTAATTGTTGACAGTTGTCCTACCATCTACTGGGGTAGCAAATGTTTAACAACAGTGGAACTGGAGTAGTTTCTCACCTGAAAGACCATTCCTTAATGTTGACTAATTGGGTTTCTGATAAAAAATGAACTTTTAATCTCTTTTTTAATCCTGTGAACTACTTAATCAATACCTGATAAACCCTGGTTTTGCCTAAATTTAACAAAATGGATTTCTTTTGTTCTTCAAAATAAATGTGGTGAACTAGTCAACAAAGCAAATGGAGAGCCCCTGCTTCTTTGTGGTCACTCAAGTTGGAAATGGTAGAAATCAGAATCAAGCCATCTCTGCCTTGTTCCTCTGAGGGTCTGTGAACAGGAGCTATCTTTTCTGTTTCCCCTCCCCTCCCTGTGTGTTCTCTCTCTCTCTCTCTCTCTCTCTCTCTCTCTCTCTCTCTCTCTCTCTCTTACACACACACACACACACACACAGACACAGACACACACACACACAGACACACACAGACACACACACACACACACCATAGAGAAAGTCAGATACTATTTGGAGTATTAGACAATGGATTTTCAGACAATGTTCACATAGTCTGCAGCAGTTGCAAAACTATTAAGGTCCACCAGGCAGAGCAATCTCAAAGCTACTCCGATATCTTCCATCTAGATACTGTCCCTGATAAGGACATTCAGAGGAGAGTTTTCTCCTTCAGTGTCTACTGCTGTTGGCACTAGGAATTTGTGTCATCTCTGTGCACTTAGGGAGTGTCTACCAGGACTTTGAAGACAGCTATGCTGTATTTCCACTTTAATGCAAACCTTTCATTACTCCTTTAGTTGTGAACATCAATCATGCTTGAATATCATTATTAAGTCAGGTGACAATCTTTACCTATCATTACTACAGATTCTTTTTCTCTAACCTCCTCATTAGAGGACTAACATCATAGATGCTTTATCACCTTCTCCATTCACCCCTGAGCTCACCTCAGTAGTCATTAGGCCATGACTAGAGATGATAAATCATGTGTCCAGTCCTTTCATGGAACTGTATTCATGAGCTGGCTCTTTGGCAGTCAGGCTTTACCAGGAAGACATTCACTTTGTGGTCTCTGAAATAGTATTCCATACTATATGACTCTACTGAACATATGATCTATTGATCACTTATTATGTACTAAGCAGACTATAGGAACATCTTGTGCTACGTCTTCCATATTTACAAGAGACTTTTGGGGAAGTCTCTATAAATTTACATCTCATTGATTAATAAAATGATTCTAACTGACAATTGATTTGGCCAAGACAGTATAAATCAATAGAAATGAATATATGATTAAGAAATTAAAGGTAAAACAATGAAACTCAGTTTAAGGGATATTTCCCCCAGATATTCAGGTCTGCTTATATGACAAATAAATATACAAAAACATTAAAACCAGGCTATAATGCATGTGAAGGGAGTGAATGCCAGGGTGTTTGCATGACCTGGTTTCTTTCATTCCCCACTATGACAAGCTGGGTTCGTTCCCATATGCCTGATTAGCTCATGGTGGGTCATAACGGGCTCCCTTCCAGAGCCCACACAAGAGATAAATCTGAATGTATTGTGAAACCCCACTAGTCTCCAGTAGCCAAGTGAGGTAGGAAGCATTTTTACGTCAAAGAGGAAAGTTCTGCTCAGGAGTTTTTATCAGAGAAGTGTGACAATTTAGCACACCCATGGCCAGCATTGTCAAGCTAAATGGACAGCCTAATAGCTCCACTTACAAATGGAGCTATCTGAGTGTCTGGAGAGTCTGATTTCACCCTGGCAGAGTAATTGTCCTTTCTCTCTTCTCCTCTATGGGAAGGTTCTGCTGCCAATAATGTTCAACCCACTGATTTACATTTTATCTGAATGAGGTCATGGAGGAAGTAGGTGGAAGACCAAAGCAGGGTTCCTTCTTTGTGAAGCAGTTGAAACCACCCCTGGAGTTACCACAGCTTAAGCTTTGCTGATTCCTAAGCTAGAAACAAAAGCATCAGTAATCCTCTCATTTTACCTCAGGAAGAGAAGGGATCATTGCAGTTATATGGGGGTCATCTATTAGACATATGCTCTCTTCCAAAGACTCCTGTAAGTGCCTAAATAAATTTGACAGACCTCAGAAAAGAAAAGGAGAGATTTTAAATAAGAAGTTTTCTGATTGATTATATTGTTCAAACATTAGCTCTAAATTATTCTGCACAAGACTGAAGAAGCTTGTGAAGGACAAGGATGAGCATGGCAGGTATCTTTTTCATTATTCTATTGCTATGTATTCTATTGCTATTGTATTAGTACACTATGACCAAGGCAAGTATTTCAAAAGAAAGCATTTAATTGGGCATTTGTTTACAGCTTTAGATGGTTAGCCCATCATAATCATGGTGGGGAAATGGTGACAGGTAAGCAAGCATGGTGCTAGAGAAATAGCTACGAGCTATATTCTGATCCACAGGCAGCTTGCAGAGACAAACATTGGCCCTTGAGTGAGCATTTGAAACCTCAAAGTCCATGTCTAGTGACATCTCCTTCAACAATGCCATGCTTTCTCCAGCAAGATTACATATCTTCCAACAAGACCACACTTCCTACTCCTTTAAGTACTTTATCAACTGGAGACTAAGCATGCAAATATATGAGCCCATGAGAGGCATTTCATTTCTTTCTTTCCTTCCTTCCTTCCTTCCTTCCTTCCTTCCTTCCTTCCTTCCTTCCTTTCTTTCTTTCTTTCTTTCTTTCTTTCTTTCTTTCTTTCTTTTGTTCTTTCCTTCCTTCCTTCCTTCCTTCCTTCTTTTCTTTTCCTTTTTCTTTTCTTTCCTTTCCATTTCTTTTTATTCCTTTCTTTTTTCTTGAAAGCATATTTAGTATCTTTACTTTGCCTTCCATGTTTTCTATGGTGTGAAAAGATGTAATTCAAGGTTCTTAAATAAACTTCTTGAGGTTATGACGATTCCAACATTTTGACCAATAGTCTATTAATTCATTTTCACAAACACATTTCAAATTATACTGCTCATCATTAACTCTGATGGCTGCTGTTACCACTCTTTGAGTACATTATGCGGATTTGTTTCTTCTGATATTAACTGGGAAGGTTTGTTTCGAGAGCTAGTAATGGATGGACTCCAGCACAAGTGTTAAACAATTCTTTGTAGAAGTTTTCATTAAGCCTTCTAAATGGAACATTCCACTGAGAAAATTAAATTTGTCTTGATTGCTGCCTACTCATTTGAAGCCAAATTTCAGAGATTTATACTTTCCCCTCTAAAGGTCTGGAGATTTTCTGAAGACAAGATCATCTACTCCACAGTAACTCCAGCTCCTAGTATAATTCAGTATCTGCTGTGTGGGAAGCAAACACAATTAATTGATCACTAAGAATTAGTTTCAATGACTAATTCAAACCCACCTAGCACATTCTAAACAGAAAATGACTTTGTCATACTGTTGTGAGTGGCTTCAGATATCACATGGAAGACTTTGCTTTGAACACATTGTGAGGGGTTGATTCGTTCAAAAGGAATTGGGCTCAAGAGAGGGCCATGGGAATCCTGGCATACAAGGACAGGTTGATTGCCTTGGAATGCTTACTGCAGAAATGATGTGACTGTGTAGACTGAGAATGCTAAAAACATCGAAGAAATAGAAATGACACCATTTGTACATCAAAGTTAATGTTCATAATATCACTATAATAACATAAGATATTGATAACTAATTGGCAGAAATGATATTCTTTATACAACATCTAGTCTGTTTGGAGAATGTACTTTTTATGTGCCCCATAAAAATAGCAGACAGGAATTGAATGTCCCTGAATCCCACAGTAATTCACCTTTCACTGAGGTCTCTTTGCATCTTTCTCATAATAAAGGTATTGTCTCTGCTCTCTACAAACTGATAATTCTTATTAATAATAGATGGTAGAAAAGCCTACATGAGTAGTCTTGAGAGAATTCACTTAGATGTGGTGCTATTCTTGGTTTTTGCAACAAGCATTTATGACACATCACCTTTTGTTTAAGGCAAGTGGTAACAGTTTTACATGTATGGAAGTAAGAAACTTCCTAGAGAAATGACTAAATTTATATGAAAAAATGTTTAACTGAAAGGGAACTATTATGCACTTATCAGAAAGGCATAATTCACTGCACTGTCACTGTGCAGTCTCATTTAAATCATTTCAAAGTTTTTGATAGTTGATGAGACAGTATATAGAGGCTAGAGACTCTTTTGATGTGTGCTGGATGGAATTGGGTACTACACTATGTAGTAACTTCCATACTGCATAGAAGTGAAGTGGAAATTACTAGTTTCTTTGGAGACTCAGTTGTGTCATATGATGTTTTTCTGAAAACTGTCTTATGACAGGATGTTTTTCCTGAAGCAGACATGTTGGGGGGGGGGATGTTTTGCTGAGAATAGACACATGGTGTTTTTCTGAAAGCAGACTGTAAAAAGGGATACATGATGTTTTGCAAGAGTGGATATACTTGAGAGAACACGTGATGCTTGAAAAGGGTATAAATATAACCCAATAGATGGTGGACTATGCTTTGTAGTATTGGTGCACCTTGCCCCTCTTTGATGGTCATCGTTGGGGTTTGTTGATATTGGTCTTAGCTGATCACACTTTGTGGTTTGGTTCTCCTTACCACTCTCTGCTGATCATTTCTCATGACTTCATAGAACAAAAAAATAAATAAATAAACGTCACCAAAGAATTTCTGATGCTGTTCTGGCAGCTTCTTATCACTTCCACAAACTTTTGCAAACTCAGGCTGATGGGCAGAGCCTCACAATTTCTTCTTGATTGAACTGCCATTGCTGAACGTAAGTGGTGTTGACAAGTGGATCAAGCTACCACTGCTGATTTGTGTTATTTAAACTGCTAATATCCTGACAATGCAAATTGGATTCACTACAAAATCCTCTTTCTAAGCAAATCTTCATCCTCCTTTGCCTTATTAACCTTTTTTTTTTACTACCTCTGGTGAGTGGTGGGATAAAAGAGATGTTAAATCACTTAAATAGTCTTATTAAAGTAAGTTTTAAAAGTATATAGACCTATAGAAGTTAGGGCTTAGTATCGTATGTCTTGTTATCTTTGAGATTTCTTGTTGAACTTTGTAGAGTTACATGTTACATGATAAACTTTTGGTAAATGACAGGATGCCCATCCATGGTAGCTCAGTATCATACCAGTTGAAGTGAACATACCCTCTCACTTAATAACATCAGTGCCAATGCAGTGTCATAGCATAGTACATTACTTACAGTTTGGGTGATTTTGACACAACCATACCTATAGAATGGCCAGTGTGTAAAAGGGAGCAAGCAATGTAGCACCCATGGTAAGATGCTTGCCTTGCAAACATGAGAAACTGAGTCCAATCCCCCAAAGTCACACTAACAACAAAATGCAGAGAGCAATGGGACATATTTATAACCCAGTGCTAGGGAGGTGGGTTTGTTATGTATGTGATATAACAAATAGGACAATAAACAAACATATCAGCAGCTTGTGACTTTACGAAACTATAGTGTTAATATAATTATTCTAAGGAAATGAAGTTTGCTATAAGTTGAAGGGTGTGATATGCTATCTACAGCCTCAGATACTTTTCACTGTATTATGTGGAAAACTTCATCTTTAGGATCTTGGTTTCTGTGAACATATTCTGTGATGTCACTATAATGGGAAGAACGTCTAGCAAAATATTCATCTAGCACATTCCTTTCTTTCTTTTTTGTTTTCTTTATTCGTCTCTCAAATAATGCATCCCAACTACAGTTTCTCCTCTATTTTCTCCTCCCTGTTCCCAAATTCCTTTCCCTGGAATCCACTGCTCTTCCACTTCCCTTCAGAAAAGAGCAGGCCTCCTAGGGATATCAACCAAACATGACGTAGCAAGTTGCAATGTGAGTAGGCACAAACCTCAAAATCAAGGCTGGATGAAGTAATCCAATAGGGGGAAAAGGTCGTCAGAGCAGGCAAAAGAATCAGAGATACTCTCACTGTCCAACAAAACTCCCAAGATGAACAACCACAGCATGTAAGCAGAAGGCCTAGTTCAGACCCACACAGGCTACATAGTTGCCAATTGAGTCTCTGTGATCCCCTAAGAGCCTTGCTTATTTGACTCTGTAGACCATGTTCTTCTGGTGTCCTTGACCAGTCTTGCTCCTACTATATCCTTCCTTCCCATCTTCTGTGGGATGTCCTCAACTCTGTCTAATGTTTGGCTATGAGTCTCTGTATCTGCTCCTATGAGATGCTGGATGAAGCCTCTCTGATGAGAGTATAGCATAATATTAGAAATAATTTCACTGGGGGGGTTGTTTGTTGTTTTGTTTAATTAGTAGTGTCTGGTTCTTCCCTATGTCTCTGAGGCATCCAACATCCAGATCCTATTCATCCAGGGAATATTGAACATGGGCTTTGGCATCAATTTGGAGCAGTTAGTTGGCCATGCCTACAAGCTCTGAGCTCCCATTGCCCTAGCACATCTTGAAGCCAGGACAATATTAGATGGAAGATTTTGTGGTATCCCAGTTCCTCCACTGGGAGCCCAGCCTGGTTACAGAAGATGGCTGGTTCAGGCTCTATACCCTCCATTACTAGGAGTCCTTGCTAGAGTCACTCTCACAGATTCCAGAAAGTTTCCACTGGACTAGGTTTTCAGATTGTCCCCTAAATGCCCATTTATTTCAGCCATTTCTCCTCATACTCACTCCTTTGTCCCTCCCACCCCCATCTGATCCTTCCTGTTTGCAATCCAATTCACTCCCCAGTCGATGATAGGTATTCACTTATAGGTGGATATTAACTATTTAAAAAGGATAACTTTGCTAGAATCCACAGATCCAAAGAAGCTGGATAAAGAGGAGCTGTCTAGTTGGAATGCATAGATCTCCCTGAGAAGTGCATATTCCCTTCTTAAGTGAAGTATGACTATATCTCTGTTACTTGTGTTCCATTATCTTAACAATCCAGCTTTTTCAGTGATACAAAAATAACAGGCACTTGTGTTTTTACAAGTTGGGTCAATTTCTACTGTGGGTAATTATGACTGGTCTTGACACAGTTTTCTTTTCTCTATCTTACAGTGACAGAACAGCCCCTTAGAGGATGTGCTTCTTTGGCACTAGGAAACCATCAACTCAGAATCCTTGCTTGGATGCACCCAACATGCTGTGTACCCACTGGCTGTTAGCAGCATCAAGTCACGTGATGAGTTTTGCTAACTGTGTCCATTTGGACATTGTGAGTCGTGTGATTGAACATATACATGAAAAAACTTCTAATAACAGTGAGCAGAAAGCAGAGCGTGAGGGACAACAGTACAAATTACCACCAGAATATTCAGAATGAAAACACGAAGAACATAATTAAAATTTTCCCAGCAGGATGCAACCTCAAACGTCAGTGCTTCCAATTAAAATGACATTGAGATATGGCTCTGTCATGTCTCCACATAATTAAAGAAATAGATAAAATAAATGAAAACATTTTCACTGAAGTTATCTTATGACAAATGTTAATGTGATCCAAAGTAAAAAAAATAATAAGGCACTAAAATAGATTTTGCTTTTTTGTTTTTTGCTACTAGAAGAAAAAAAAAGAATAAAAAAGCATGGAGATCCACTCCAAAGATAAATATAACATTCAAAGAGTCCCCACCAACTGAGTCTCTGGGATGCCCTCCAGCCCTCTGAGATGCATAGAGCTTGAGATAGAAATACAGCCACAGCTTTGTCAAATAAGTACCAAAATCAAAGAGAAGAGGAAAGAGAATCAAGGCTAGTGCTAACTTATACCAGCTAAAGTTAAGAAGTCTGTGTGTTAATTAGTGATTACTGTGAAGTAGACTCTGCAGTTACTCAGCAGGAGTTGACAGTCCAGGTGATGCTTTACTGAAATAAGGAATTAGAAAGACAGATATCTCATTAAGACTGGGGTTTTATAGAAGACAGACATTGTTCATGTGTGCCACAGATGCATTTAAAGCAGTGAGTTCTTGAAGATGGTTTGGTTATGGTACAGGGGTTTTCAAGATATTAAATTCTCAGCCTCTTCAGTGACTTTGTTGGTGACCCTGCATACATTTAAATTTCTATTGGCCACCTTGTTAGACTACTTTGCTTTCTTGTGTATTAGGGATTAAGTTTCCAACATGAATCTGAGTGTGGTGGTACTGCCCATGATCCCAACATGAGGGAGGCTGAGATGAGAGGAACTGGAGATTGATGCCAGTCTGGAGTACATAATGAAATTCTACTTTTTAGAGACCAAAAACAAAAAACAAAACAAAACAAAAACAACCAAAAGAACAACAACAAAAAAAAACTTTAAACACATGGATTGTAAAGAGAAAGAACATGCAAACCAGAGAGCATACAATGTGCCCCTCTGTATAAGAACAAAGATGCTACTGTAGGTCCACTCTTCTTTAATAAACACTAACCAATGCCTGCTGTGTACTGGGCAGGCCCCTCAGTGCTAAAGGATTCAGCAAATAAAGCTGCAAGGCCCCACTCTCTTGATACTTATCTCCCAGAAAGTATCATAAAAAGAATTACACAAGCCAGTGTAATGGTATTTACAGGTGGACCAACCCTTACCTTGGCCGGTTTGTCATTCTGACTGTCCTAGAGATGCACACAGAACAAAATGAAGAAGGGTGTTTTGTTTTGTTTGTTTTGTTTTTACAGATAATATGTGAAAAAGACATGGGTGCACTGTGTGTGTGTGTGTGTATGTGTGTGTATGTGTGTACAAGTTGTTGGCATGGAGGCTCAAAGACTTTCTGAGAGAATGAGCAAACTAATAAAAACACAAGATGTCCCACCTTCATGAGGCTCTGCAGCCTTCTGCCTAGAATGCTGTTCCCCACCTCCCAAGAGTTTGTCATACCCAAGGCTCTAGTTCAAAAGCTGCCAGTCACACTTCTTATGCTTTTCCAGGAAGGGAACTCTTCTCTAGTCTTGTGTGTGTTTCTTTCTCAGGGGATGAAGTTTCTTTCTCGACATTTCAGTTAACTTCTCCCTGAATTTCTCTCTTCCTGTTATAGACACAGCTCAACGTTGAGATTTAGTCAGATCCATCTTTAGGTCATCTTTCTTTAAATATGAGTTTTACATAATGTATGTAAATGGTATCCAGTAACTGGCAACCATATAGATGATTCAAATGGAAAAGGGATGAAGGAAAGAAGAAAAAAGAAATGAGGGAAGGGAAGGAGGCAGAGTGGGGAGAGAGGATAAAGGAAAGGAAAAAAGAGAGAGGGAAGGTAGGAGGGAAGAATCAAGCAGAAGTGAGGACAGAGGAAAGAGGGATGAAGACAGAAGGAAGAAGGGGAGGATGGATATATAGGAGAGTGGTATAGACATTTCATATAACAATGAATAATAATATTCATTATCTCAGCAGATACCTGCAGCAGCTGTTTCACATTTGGTTTTAGGAAAAGGAGTTTTACTTTGATAGATATTTCTTTCTTTTATTCTTTCTTTCTCTTTTTTCTGTTCCCTTGATTTTAAGTCAACCCATCTAATCTGAAATACCACACTGATCCTTCTCCAGCTCTCCAGATAATTAGATAACAAGATGTGTATCAAGCCCAGAAAGGTTTGGTTTTCTAAGAGGACACACTCTCAATAGTTAACTGCAAGCCCCGACAGTGGGTAAAGGCCAGAGAGTGATTTATGACCCAATAACAATCGAAAGAGTAATGTGCTTAGTGGCATGAGCTAAAATAATGTTGTAATGCTCGAAATCTTTAAAGTTCAACAATTTAGGTTAAGGGAGCGTGAGCTATAGTTGATAAGCAGTCAGCATCTCAGGTGTCTGCAAGCAAAATCACACTAATGATGAACTGAGATCTGGCCAGGAGGCTTGCTCTTCAGCAGAAGGAGTGAGCTGAATTTTTCTAGAGATTGGAGACAGTCTCCATGTAGAGAGCCACAGCTGGGAGACAAGTTTTAAAGGGAAAAAAGGCCTGGCATCGAACCTTTCATTTTGTTCCTGAGAGCTTAGACAGCTCAAAGACCATTAGAAAAAAGACAAAAAAAAAAAAAAAAAAAAAAACCCTATCAGTTGTCTTCAACACTAATTTTAAAGTTACTCCTGAAAATGAACTCAGGTGAACCCTGCTGTCTTCCTAAACAGTCAAAAATAAAAGTCATCAAGCTAGCTTCACTTGTACTTAACCAGGGTCAACATATTGTAAAGGGAAACCATTATATTTTTAGGCTTCATCTAAGGCTTCATGTACACGATTTCAAGTCCAAGTCTACACTTGGTGCCACAGGTATATACCAGAGTGTTTCATTTGTACATGCATGTTTGTTCGGAGAATTGGAGATGAGGAACCTATAACAGAGCATGGTTTACTCCTTAGAATATGCCTCTTTTTCTGAGAAAGGCTCTCACCAAATAGCTCTGTTAGTCTGGAACTCATTATATAGCCCACAATAACCTCAAACTCTGGCAACCCTCCTGCCTCAATTTTCCAAGTATTACATGCCACCATAGGGGGTTTATTCTTGCCTCTTTATAGTTACTGACCTTGGACAAATCTTAACATTGCAAGCCTCAATCTCTTCATTTCTATAAAGAGAACGTATGTCCTCTTCATTGCAGAAAGGCTGACATTAGTGAATGTAGTAAGAATATGCTTGTCATGGCAAGGAAATAATAAACATTGGTTGTTACAATTATGTTGGTAAATCATATAATGACTATTCCCAGTTTCATGGATTTTTTTCCCAAATGGAAGGGAAACAGCATGGTGCTAGCATTTAGTAGCTGGGAGTGGGAGCTCTTTATATCAAAAATATCCAATGATGGACCAGGAAGGAACACAAGCTGGGTTTTTATTAAAGCATGTTCTAGTGGTCAAAAGTGCAAAGGTGGCCAACCTGATCATTTTATATAAGGCTCAGTTTTATTCTCATCACACAGACTACTTTCCTTCAACCTTGTGAATTCACTTCCAAGCCTATAATCTTTTCTCAAATACAAAGAAAGTCATCATTGAAAGGGGGACATAAAAATGAATGAAACATGATGTGAGCTGTGTAGGGGGCCATTTTTCTGCTCAGTTTTTGAGCAAAAGGATTGACAGACCATTGCAAATGTCAAATCAGGAAACGCAAGAAGAATTTCTCTGAAGGCTTTGTAGCATTATTAAATATCCCTGCTCTGGCTTTAGATGGCTTAGGCACAATCCCTGTCAAATATGATGGTGGAGAGTGAATGGGAATTAAAACTATAAACAAGTATAAAAGACCATGCCACACATTTTATATGCACAGAGCTCCTCAGTTTGCACAAGACCATAATGAAGGCATTCTGATTTTTAAGATTATATAAAGGAGATAGGTGGTGTTCACAGAGTTTAAACAAAATGTGCAGAAACTGAACCATAGAGTCATAGTTCCCAGCTGCTGCAATGTACAACCTGAGAAGCATCACCTATCCTTCACTGTTCCAGAGTAAGCCTGAGATCCAGGTCAGGTCAGAGCCTGAGAAGGTTGTGTTGAGGCATGACTACCATATCCATGGACTTCAAGACCTACTATTGCAGAGAAGAATACCATGACATATGGTAATCTCTTTTCTTGAAGATGCACTGAATACTAGTGAAAATTTAGAAGGAGCATTTCTACTACTCTAAAACCTTGAGAAAATGGCCCAGAATGAATGACATTGAGGAAAAGGCAGAAGCAAGACAAGGATCAACAGAAAAAGACAACAGCCTGCAAAGGAGTAACTGGGAACATAGGTATGTGAGCTAGAATATAAAAAATAAGATAAGAGTGGGCATGAGATGAAACTGGGTAAGTAGAAAAGCCAGAAATTATGATAAGGGTGTTAGACTCAGTTCAGTAAACACGGAGATTTTAATTAGAAAAGGGAGTCAGTCTATGTGGACTTCAGTTATGTTGCTAAGAAACTGGGTAGGTCCTTAGTAAGACTGCTCTGTACAAACTTGGTGACATTTCTCTTGTTGCCCCATGTTCTTCAATCCACACATGCTAAATAGAAATAAAGTACCTGCCTCATCAAAAAGTAGTATGAATTAAATAAATTTATATAGAAAAATACATATACAAATACCTCATAGAGTAATCCCTTAATGTCTGTGAGATATCGATTCTTTTATCTTGATCAAGGTGGGAAACTCTACTCAAATGTGAATCTTAATTAAACACTTCAGAGAAAGAAACTTAAATAGGACAACATTGGTGGTAACATATGTGTTCAGCATATCCCAATCAAATGTGGGGAACATTCTAGAAAGAGGGATATACACAATCTCTTTCTAAACATGTAGCACTGCTTCTGGCGATTCAAGACACTGTATCCCTTGCCCTTAGTCTCACAGAATCTCTGCTTATCTGAACTGATAGTGTTTTGTGTCTTGTCACTCCTGCTTCCCCTGTCCACACTTTTCCTTGGAAATTGAGCAAATATTTATCAGATTACTCCCCTGCCCCCAAGCCTGACAAATGTGTGGCACACAGAGAGTATTCGGTTCCAGTTAATTGAATGTGCTTCATTAATTGTAGGAAAAGGAGAAATGGAAAGAAGCCCAGGTGGGGATTTGGATCATATGAAACAAAGAAGATTGCAGAGACCGAAAGAGCATACATATAAATAATATTGATGTGTCTGGAGAGATGGATTAAGGGCACTTCCTGCTCTTGCTGATGAACTGGTTCAGCTCCCAGGACCTATATGACGGTTCATAATTGTCTTACCTTCATTTCCAGGAGATCTAATGCCTTTTCTTCAATATCACAGATACCAAGCATAGATGTATACATGTATAGACCAGCTGATACAACATTCATCCACATAAAATAATAAAATAAAATATTTTTAAAGTAGACTATTTACTTATCTCACAGTTACAGATTTCTGAAGTTAAAAGAAACTCAGAAAGACAGTTTCCACTGAGGACCTAGATCTTTCTACGTGGGTGGAGGCTAAGCACTGGGTGGGAATTTTGTGCAATACCCTCCCAAAGAGATGGCAACCCACTCATTTTCAGCTTTTAAGCTTCACTTAAGAAAGCCCCAGTATTGTGTATTATTTGGTCCTCTAGTCAACCTGCTGATATGCCATGTCAGTCCTAAAATACAAGCTCACACTATAGTTAGAAAGCAGTCAAGCTCATGAGCATTGCACAGACATCTTTATCAATAATTTCACTGAATTATGCATTTCTAGTAGGAAAGATTTCCCTGAAATTCAGGCAGTGTCCTGGATATGTCCATACTTTTTGCTTATGGATGAATGGAATGAAGCCAGCCCAGGATTTTCCAGCAGGAAGCTACTGTAAAGATGGACCAATCCAGATCCAACTTACTCTTCATGCTCTTATAGAAAGATGTGCAATATTCTAAGTTAAATGAAAATAAATGTTTGGTTCTGCAATAATAAGATTCTTAAAACTACATTTTCTCCTAAATAAAAGTCTAATGGAGAGGCTCCGGAGATAATTTAGCCAGAAAGCAATTGCCTGACAAGCATGAAGACCTGAGCATGAACCTCAGAATCTATGCAAAACCCAGATATGGTAGCATGCACCTGTAATGTCAGTGCTGGGAAATGGAGACTGGCAGATCCCTGGTTTGTTGAGGAATGTCCAGCTAGCCTGCTAAGTGTGTTCCAGGGCAGTAGAGAAATTGCTTCAAAATAATCAATCAAACAAACAAACAAACACTGAGTAGTGCCTAAGGAACAAGAGAGATTGACTTGTGGCCTTTATTTACATAACACCCAGAGGTACCTCCCCCACCTACACATGTACATTTGCATACACACACACACACACACACACACACACAATCTCAGGGAGATATCTGTTGGTCATGATACAAGTTTCAATTCTGTGGCCTTATATGACATCGTAGGACAGTCAGCATTCCTGGGGGATCTTATGTGATGTCACAGGACACAGCATCCTTGGCTCCTATTCACTGAATGGCAACAGCTCCCTCCTTTTTCATAGCCATGAAAACTTAAAATAACATACCACAGATTTCCAAAATTCCTCCTAGTGGCAGGCTCTTTGCCATCATTATACTCAACCCCTCTTCTTGGAGCTGCATGGGCCATTTTATTTTATGCTCAAGTTCACAGAGAAAGTGTTGGCCTTTAGCTCTTTCAGACATGGGGGTTCTGGGCAAGATCTGTCTTGAAAAAGTAAAAGATTTATTCTAATGAGAAACATCAATTTTCAGGTTCCATACCTTTAGAGCTGTGAGTTACGGCTAAGGTCACTCCCCCGTTGAATCTTGGGCACCTCGCTTATCCCAAGTCTCTGTCTTACTCTGGAGACACTCCCTACCCTCCCCACCCCTGTCAGTTACATATTTCACTTCCAATAGCTATGCAAAACCCAAAGTTTATCCATTCTATGAGAAATGCAGGAATGGGAGATGGAGCAGAGACTGAAGGAATGGCCCAACTTGAGACTTACCCCATGGGCAAACACCAATACTTAACACTAATAATGATATTTGTTATGTTTGTTGTTCTCTGAGAGGCTCCATCCAGCAGCTGACTCATACAGATATAGATACCCACATCCAAACAGCAGACAGAGTTTGGGGAATCTTATGACAGAATTGGACAAAGGATTGCAGACCTCAAAATTGATAGAAATTCCACAGGTAGACCAACAGAATCAACTAACCTGGACCCTTGGGGATCTCAAAGACTGAAACATCAATCAAAGAAGATACATGGGCTGGCCCTAGGATTCCCCACTCATATGTACTGATATGCAGCTCTGTCTTATGTGGGTCCTAAACAACTGAATCAGGGACTGTCCCAAAAGCCATTGCCTGTATATGTATGCTTCTCTCACTGTATGCCTCAGTGGGAGAAGATGTGCCTAGCCTCATAGAAACTTGATGTGCCAGGGTAGGTGGACACCAATAAGGACCATATGTGCTCAGAAGAGAAAGGGAGGGATGGAGGGAAGGATTGTGGGGAGGGTTGTGCTGGAGGGGGCAGTGAGTGGGATGTACAGTGAATAAGTAAAAAAATCAATTTTAGAATTATTGTTCCTTATTAGGATTCATTCTTTCTTCATTGGACATATAGCTGTCTGCAGTCCCTGCCTTTAGCTTTCTTCTTTTTCCTCTGGGTTAGCACTCAGCTAATGTCTGAGTCATCTGTCACAGCAAAGAGTTAGAGTGACAGATATCTGGTTCAGCCAGAGAGCTGGAACCTATGCTGCTAGCTTTTTCTCCCTCTGAATGAGGGTCACTGGGCCTGTGTGCCCTTATCCATCCCTGATAAAAATCAGCTGTCTGGGTGCCATGTCTAGACCACTGAGTGTCACTGGCGTTTTGAGATGCCAGCACCATGCTCTTACACCAAGGCTCTAATTGGAGTGAAAAACATTGCACTGGATGCAAACTCAACCCTGCTGTGGGTAACAGACGTGGAACTAGGAGTCTGGAGACAGTTCTCTGCCAGTAATTAGCACTATAGCCTTGAGTAACTGACTGGTCCTTCTCTGGGTTTCAAGTCTCTTGAAGTGTAAAAACAAATGAGAGAATGAGGGTTCAAGATTACAGGAGAGTCTCTTTCTCTCCCCCTCTCCCTCTCTCCCTCCCTTTCTCTCTCCTCCCCTCCCACTCTCCCTCTCCCTTTCTTCCCTCCCCCTCTCTTTCTCCTCCCCCTCTGCACAGGGATGAAGCAATATAGCTTCAAAGAAAGATCAGTTACACAGACAGCTGAGCATATGTTCTTCAGAGCTATGACTTCTGATTTGTTTTAAGTCGAAGTAAGCTACTAGGGTTATTCTGACCTGATTCAAGCACAGGCAGAGACTGTTGCCCAAGGGAAGGACCAGGATGGCATGAACAATAGAAATGATGGCAAGGCTCTGAGGAAAGTGTACTTTAAGGACCTGTGCCTGGATCTTATTTTTCACCTCTCTGCTGTGTATTCTCTTTCCTTCCCTCTTCAGAAGAGCAACCTGTCCGTGAGGCTGCTAAAAGAAAATATCATAATAAGGGAAAATATCATAATAAGGGAAATGGGACTCAGAAGAATAAAACATTAAGGAGATTTTAATGCTATTTTTCTTGATTCTTTGAAAATTTCTTACACTGTAATTTGATCATATTCACCCCAACCACTCCCCTTAACTCCTGGTAAATCCACCCCACCCCACCCCCAAGAGTAAGTTGTATATCACAGTGATTGACACCTAGTACAAGGGTTTCTTCTCAGAAAGTCAATGTAAATTCTATAACAAACTCTGGACTGTTGCCAAACACTCATCAAAATATGCACAGGAGTGCACAGGCAAAGTAGAGATTGAGCTTTGGTAAAACTGTTACATGAAGCAACAGGCCATGACTGAGGGAGTAGCTTCCATTTTTAGTTCTAGATTAGTCTTTTACTAATTTTGGCATTTTGGTCAAATCACATAATAGGTTTAGGTGTCAGTTTCCTCTTCATTAGCATCATCTATTATTAGCAGTCGTAGTGTTATTATCTGCTCATAGTTTTCCTTTCCAAACTTAAACATGAATAAACCTCTAGTAACTGATACTGAAAACAGTAGAATGGCCATCCTAAGGCCCCTGAATATTATTTCCACAGCTCTGCATGTTGGCCCCTCAACCTTTCTTCATAAAACCTTATGCAAGATTTTGAGTATGAAATGTTCCCCATAAGCTATGGTGTTGAATGCTTGGTCCTCAGCTATCAACACTATTTAATATTTTTAGTATTTATTTAGGCTCAATGTTGTCTGTTTCTCTCTCTCTCTCTCTCTCTCTCTCTCTCTCTCTCTCTCTCTCTCT
>NW_021620473.1:2059787-2073180 GCF_004785775.1 Grammomys surdaster | reverse complement strand
TCTCTCTCTCTCTCTCTCTCTCTCTCTCTCTCTCTCTCTCTCTCTCTGTGTGTGTGTGTGTGTGTGTGTGTTTGTGTGTGTGTGTGTGTGTGTATGTGTGTGTGCCCATGGATGTTAGAGAATAACTTGCAAGAGCTGATTCTCTCTTTTTATCCTGTAGGTTCTGTCGATTGAATCAGAAGGCAAGCTCCTTTAAGCACTGAACCATCTTGCTAGTCCAGAGTGACATTATTTTGAGAGGTTGAGGAAACTATAAGAGTCAAGGACTCAATGGAGGTAGAATGAAGGCTAGGAAAGTGTGTTCACTTTCAGGCTATGCCTGGCCATATTCCCTTCCTTTATGTTTTTTGTCTGCCATGAGAGAGATGCATCTTTTGCCACAAGTTCCCACCCCTATGATGTTCTGTCAATCAGCCATCCATTAAACCCTCTGAAATTATCAGCCAAAATAATTATTCCATCTTTATGATGCTCCCTTGGGTGTTTTGGCCACAGGAATCCTCCATGGCCCTGGGCATATTTGAAAGCAATCAGATCACATTCCATGTAGTTTTGTCTACTGTCGTATTTACTCTCACATACCCCACAAACACTTCTTGGGATCCTCTTGTATCTTGGGCTTCCCATTAGGCATTGAATATGAAAGATAAAGATGGTACTACCATTGCTAATTCTCACCAGATAGCATTGCTTTCATTTTCCCACAGCATTTTAGGGGAAAACTGTTCAGAGCAGTGTATATGACTATACCTAGTTACAAGATGACATGTAAACTATGAAGTGAACTGGGTGCTGTGGTACATATCAGTAATGTCAGACCAGTGATACTGTCAACCTGGGATACATAGTGAGTTAAAAAGTCTCCTTAGACATATGTAAAACCTTATTTCAAAAACTGCAAGGGCTTCCAATGAAGCTTGTGGCACGGTCATTCCCTAGACTGTACAAGGTATTGGGTTAGAACAGAAGCTTATAATGACTACAAACTGAGACCCATCCCATGGGCAAGCACCAATTCCTAACACTATTAAAGATACTCTGTCATGCTTGCAGACAGGGGAATGTTGTCCCCTGAGAGGCTCCACCTAACAGCTGACTCAGACATACACAAATGCCCACAGCTAAACTCTGGATGGAGCTTGGGGATTCTTATGGAAGAATAGGAGGAAAAATTGCAGGGCCTCAAAGGAGATAGAACTTCACAGGGAGATCATCAAAGTCAAGTAACCTGGACCATTGATGTTCTCAGAGTCTATACTACTAACCAAATAATATACATGGGCTGGACCTAGGCCTCTCCATACCTATGTAGATGTGCAGCTTGGCCTTCCTGTAGGTCCCAAACAACTGGAATGGCTGTTATTCCAAAAGCTGTTGCCTATCTGTGGGATATGTCCTTCTAGCTAAACTGCCGGATCTGACCCCAGTGGGAGAGGATGCCCTGCTCTTGCAGAGACTTGAAGTGGCAAAATTAGGAGGGTATCCAGTGGGGCTCCCACCCTGTTAGAGGAGAAGGGGGTGGGTGCATGGAGGATGGATTGTTGAGAGGGTTACTGGGAGAAGGGGTGTGAGCAAGATGAAAGAAAAGAAAACAAAATAAAAACTACAAACTGACATCTGTGTTATATATTAGTCCTTTGAGCTGATTCAAATGATTAACCATTAAGGAGACACAATGGTTTAAGGAGGTATATTAAACTTCAAATCTTGAAGTCTATGAGGGTGTGTCTCAGAATGCAGTGAATTCAAAACTCTCTTTAATAACATTGCCTTCTGCTCTTCTCCCGTATTTTGAGGTAAATATCCAGAGACAGAAATGCTTGAGTGATTTAAAAAATAGCTAAAACATACCCTATACATTTCAGAATAAATGGCAAAGAATGTAAATATTATTATTTTGTATCCAGAAAGGAGAAAAGCTAATAGGCCTGTCCTCTCCGCAGCCTGCTCAGCTACCCAGATGCTATTTCTGAAAACTTTCTAATCCACAGAAAGTTTCACACAGCCTGTGTCTGGGTCCCATGAAGGCTGGATGCCCAGTTGGGGGGGAATTCGAGGGTTGGGAGGCGAGAGTTGGGGGGTAGGTGGGGGCATATCCTCATAGAAGCAGGAGGAAGGGGGATTGGATAGGGAGTTCCTAGATGAGTGGTGGGAATGGGGTAAGGGGATAACATCTGAAGTGTAAATAAAGTATCCAATTAAAAAAAAAGTAGTTGTACTATCTAGAGACATACTGGGCAATGTCAGAGGAAAACTCATTACTTTGGGATGCCAGTTACCAGAGTGGTAGTTTTTAAATAGACTCACAGTTCTTTGACATTTTTCAGAAGGATGTGGGACTGATTTATCTACTCTTGAGCATGGATGGACTATGGCTGCCTCAGTCTTGGGAGCATGTGGAGAAGTAAATATATACATATATATCTTTCTTGATCAGATGATAATGCTGGCCTCTAGCCACAAAAACGTCCACAGTGAGCACTTACAAGAAGTTCCCTGGGGGATGGAGACACACTTGTCCACTTACAGTGAGAAAGGGATTTGGAAAGCTTGTGTTCATCAGACTTAGATACTGGGCCACACTGGGGATATCAACTTAAAAGGAGGAATATTTGTTTTAGCATAAGGTTTCAGACTGCAGAGGATGTCTGATTCAGGCCTGAGGTGAAGATGAACGTCATGGATGATGGATTATGTGGCCAAGGGCTAATGGTGACATCAAAGAGATCAGAGAGCAGAGAGAGGAAGAGAGAGGGAGGAAAAGAATAATGAGGAGGCAGGAACAAGGTATAGCCCTAGAAGATATGCCCCAAAGACCCACTTCTACCATCTAGGCCTCAACTCTTAAAATGTCCACCATTTCCCGGAGTATCACCCAAGCTGGGACCCAAGCCTTCAGCAGACAAGCCTGTGGAGTACAGTATGTGTTCAAATCAAAACACTCAATACCACTCTAGCTGCTTAAGATAATGGCAGGCTATATGAAAATAAAAGGTGTGGTATGACACACATGAGGAAATTTAGGTTTGATCAAGCCAGCCTAGTTACCTTAATTCAGAACTAACCCTGATCTTTATAACAAGCTCCAGATCTTTGGGGTAAAAACTGCCAGCACACAGTGGGTCAAGTTGAGGGCATCTCTAATTTTGATCCAGTCTTCATCAACAGACAGCCTAATTTCTGTACCACTCAGTGTGTCTCCTAGCAATTAGGGGCATTTTGTTCTCTGAGGTCATTAGTGAGTTGTGAATCCATACCCTGTATCCAAACTGATGGTTTTTAATTACGGCATTATTAACAGTGGTCCCCATCTGCCCCTAGCTTACAGCTAAAGATGTTAATTAAAGCACATGCCCATCCAAGAATTTGTGAAATTCATTACTAAAGATGTTTATCATTGATTCTAGGGAAAATTGCCTATGGTGTGGCAAATCACACAATAATTTAACATTTCATTATGCACTTGTAATTTTCTTTGGAAAATAATATTTCCCCCTATAACAATGTAGGGGCGAGAGGTGGATGTTCCCCCTGCAGTAATTTATCAAGACCACCCATTTGCCTCAGAACTGATGTGTATGACCAGATATTTTTACATATCTCACTGTTTATATAAACAATAGAAAACAAATCATCCAGCCTTTGAAGATTTCTCCAAACAGCAGAGAATAAAACTGGTTACATAATAGCTGGAGGCGCCAATCTTCTGATGACTAGAACTCTCTGCCCATAACACTGAGAACTCAGAAATTAGACGAATTCATCCCCAACCTCATATAAGGAGTTCTTCTTATGGGCAGGTTACCCGCACAGTGCTCTATTTTGTGTAATTCATGTCAGGGGAAAAAAGTCAGCTTCCTGGCATCCTCACACCATTGATTCTGTTGCAAGTGGGCAGCTAACTGTATCTAACCACCAAGAGAGAATTAGCTTTATGAAGTATCACAGAGGCTTCTGCACAGTTTGCTGTTTGACTGAAGGCTTCTAGCTTAGATAAAATTTCCATACTATGTAGGTCTCAGTTGGTTCATGTCAAGGGCCTCAGAATAACCATTTT
Source organism: Grammomys surdaster (assembly GCF_004785775.1). Classification (NCBI taxonomy): domain Eukaryota; kingdom Metazoa; phylum Chordata; class Mammalia; order Rodentia; family Muridae; genus Grammomys; species Grammomys surdaster. Next base: position 2,069,123 of record NW_021620473.1, on the reverse strand, counting down.
GGGCCACATGCGTCTCTGAGGCCATTTTCAGACATGAGTTAGTCTTTTCAATTCATAATGTCTCTTCTTGGCTCGGATCTGCTATGTGTACTTGTTTGTATCTGTTTGTCTTTCTTTTTATTAATTTTTAACTTTGAAAACTTTATTTACATCTATTGGTGCTTTCCCTACATGTATGTATGTGTGAAGGTGTTACATCCTCTGGAACTAGATTTATAACAGTTGTGAGCTGTCACGTGGGTACTGGGAATTGAACCTGAGTCCTTTGGAAGAATGGCTAGTATTTTTAACTAGCTGAGCCATCTTTCCAGCCCTCTGGTTTTCTTTATAAATTCTTTTGACCATGTTCCAAGATTAAAAGTCCACTCGTTCACAGAAGTCCTCCCTCCTGATAACTACTTTTGTATTTCTTAATTTGTTTCCGCGTGTGAGTGACCTGGCTTTGTACAGAATTTCTGCTTCATGTAATGTTCTACCTGTGGAACCTGCTGCTTGTCTAAGAAGACTCCTCTCTTCCCCCTTTACCCCACTGTACTGTAAAGGGCCCTCCTCCTATTGCCCTTACCTGATTCTTCATCAGTCCTCACATGAAGCCTTTTGGCCATTTGAGTTTCATGCCACTGCACTCAACCACATCTACTCTGCATCACCTTTTATCTTCAGGCAACCTTCTGATAACTTCTTTTATCTAGTAAGCATGCAGAGATAACACAGTCATGGTCTCATGGCTTCTGATTCTTTCATCACAAGAAGAACGGCCTCAGTCACGGTTTTCCAGAGAAACAGACAGTTTAACCATCTATGTCAATGCTGTCCATGATCTCCAGCTGATAGGGGTTGGACCATCATCCCAGCTCAAGCGTTCCCACTATACCCTTGGCTCCATGAGTCCTGCAGTCCCTTTGCATATACTTCTCTTTCACATTTTACTTCACCCAAAATACCAGTTTTTCCCATAAAGCTTGTGCCCCATTTAGCTTTACTTATGGCCAAAGCTTTCAAAGAACCTAAACTGCCACAATTTCCCCAATTTTTGATGCTTATAGCTCATCTTTTCTATTCCCCAACACCAAGATAGTCACCTAACTTTTATGTAAACAAGGGATCCAAAAATGAATGACCTTAAGGAGACTCTGGGCACCATTCAGGTAGCTAGAAGTTTGTTTGCTTTTTGAATTATCTACCTTGGACATCCTGACAGTTCGTCCTAGTTTCTCACTTCTCCTTCTATCATGGAAGGCACAGGTATAGACTCTGAACTGAGTTGTAGATGTACAAAATCCTCACACAGAACTCTCAGTAGATTTCTTCTGTGTCAAACCTTAATTTGTTTATCCCTAATACTGGAATCCATTATATACTGAGAGACCCAGAAGAAAATTCATTGGTAAAGTGCTTGCTTCACAAGCATGGGTACCTGAGTTCAGATCTACAGTACCAAGATAGATAGCTCAATCCCAGTAATGAAGCCCTGAAGCCAAGAAGCTTCCTATGGATGGCTATAGGCAAACAATTCTGTGAGTTTGAGGTTCAGTGGGAAAAGAGCCTATCTCAAAAATAAGGTGGCAACTGACAAATATATGCACACTCATACACACATATACACACATATACACATGCATACATACATACACACATATACACATACATAAAGATACACACACACATATACACATGCATATGCACATACACATACTTGTATGCATGCACATACACAGATGCATATGCAGACACACATGTGTATTCAGGAACACACATGCATACATACACATGCACACACACACACATGCATACACTGACATACGCATATACACACAAGCACACACACACAGATTATAAAGAAACCTTAGGCTTTGGATTATTTCTAGATATATACTGTTGATATAGTTTGGGTGTAATAGAGAAAGAAGAGAAGGAGGAGAAGGAAGAGGAAAAGAAGTAGTAAGATAAAGAAAGCTTCCTTCTCTTTGGAAAGGAATTCTCTTGACTCCCTTTTTCATACCTAAAAATACACTTCTCTGTAGCAGCATACTTTCCCATAAGTTGGGAGGAGTTTAGGTGGGAGGAGTAAGGAGAGGAAGAGGAGGAGCAAGGAGAGGAACAAGAGTGAGGAAGAGGAGGAGCTAAGGGGAGAGAGATGTTGGAGCCATGGATGACTATGCATGTACTGAGAGCAGTCCTGGGTAACAACTTATATCTAGGTTAGTTATTTTAGTAACATCTCTAATTGTGTGTGCATCTTGTTAATCGAGCATTACCAAATATATAAAGCCTTTGGATAATATTAAATTTTAGAGTCTCATTTCTACCAGGTACCGTGTGGATGGTGGGATGGTCTGGGCTAAACCTAGCCTTGTGGAGACAGCATGGAAGAATAGCAGAGCCATCTCCCATGCTGGTGTCTTATGGGTGCCAGGGCCAGTGTTTCTGGCTGGCTGTTTCTAGCTGTGGTGCACCCATGGCCTCTGGCCACCTCCAGCTGTGGAGAGCTTGGCTTCAGGCCATGGAGCATGGCAGCCTGAGCTAGGCAGAAGCACCTCCACTTAGATGGTCAGCCCAGCCTGCGCAGCCCCAATTATTAGATATTAACTGCAACGCTTCTCTTCCCGAACTTTGTTGTCTACCTAAAACAAAGTTTGTGTTCAGTCCCTTCCCCTTAACTATATATTCAGACATTTTTCTCAGTTTCTACTTTTTAGAATCAAGTATTGTAGTTTTGTTTTTCTTTTAAGTTTAATGTATAAGTTTTTTTTTATTTTAGCCTTTGTATTAATTTATATTCAGTGGTTTTAGTTTTCATTTTCACTCAATAATACATTACAAGAACATTTCTCCCAATAATTTAAATAAGATTTGAATAGTTATGTAAGATTCCATGAATACACTGTAATTTATATAAGTATGGCTTCCTTCAGAGATAATGATTGTTTCAATTTTCATGACTATGAGTGATGAAGTGATTATTACCCATTACTTAAGTCTTTATCTATATCTCTAGCTCTATCCACAGGGTAGATCTCTATAAGAAGACTCATGGGGTCAAATATTGTACTTTTTAGGCTCTTCACAGACATTATCAAATTGCTTCTCAGAAAGATTATACCAATTTATAGACCCACCAGCTGTGTGTAAAAGAGAGGGTCACAACACATCCCTGCTGTCATTAAGAATATTTTCTGTTAAGTTTTCAAGCTTTCCCTACCTATTTGTTCTCAAAATAGAGGATGGAGATATATATATATATATATATATATATATATATATATATATATACATATATATACGTATATATATGTGTGTGTGTGTGTGTGTATATATATATATATATATATATATATATATATATTTAACTTCATAAAATAATAATTTTTACCCTGTGTTTCACCTTGTATAACCCTAGTCTTCTTTCACATTCATGTTTCCTGGGGGGAGGGTGGAGAAAAAGGGTGGAGTCTTCAACCTTAGTCACTCTCATTTAAACTTCATACTGTTCCTCAATCAAACTTTCACCTCTCTACTTCTTGAGGTTACCATAAACTTCCAACAACTCAGTCAAATACGTCCTTCTTATCTTTATGCATACATTAGAGTATGTATCATTGTGATGGTTTCTAGAAATTTCTACTTTTTTTCTCTTCATCTTAATTTCATTTCTCGTTGTAGTGACAAGATTCCCTGACAAAAACAACTTAGGGGGAAAAGCTTATTTTGCCTCATAATTCTAAAACATAGTCCATCACCTTGGGAAAGCAAAGGTAGAAACTTGAATAACCAACTGATAATGATGATAACCAAGTGTAGTCAGAGATTGAATACATGTATATCTACCACTTCTTTCAAGATTACACAGCCCAGTATCCTCTGCCTAGGGAATTGGAACACCCACATGGGCTAGATAACCAGAGAAATGCCTCACCAAAATGCCTACAGACCAATCTGATCTATACAATCCCTCATTGAGATTCTCTTTATTATTATTAATTATTATTGTTGTTGTTATTGTTATTATTATTTATTCTTTTTTAAAGTCTAGTCACAACTGCCTTCCAGTTCACCCTCCAAACACTCCTATTCCACTTCCCCTCCCCTGCCTCCAAGAAGACCTCCCAACCCTACCAGACATCCCCACTCCCTGAGGCCTCAAGTCTCTCTCAAGGTTTAGGTGCATCTTCTCTCACTGAGACCAGACCAAGGAGTCCTCTGCTGTATATGTGTTGCGTGGCTTCATGTCAGCTAGTATATGCTGCCTTGTTGGTGTTTCAGCATCCAAGAATTCTCAGGGGTCTTCCCATGGGGTCTCTTTCCTCCTCAGCTTCTTCCTGCCCTTTCCCAATTCAACCAGAGGGGTCCCCAGCTTCTGTCCATTGGTTAGGTTAAGTACCTACTACATCTGACTCTTTCAGCTGCCTTTGGGCCTCTCTGGAAGGCAGCCATGCCATGTCTGTAAGCACACCACAGCATCAGTAACAGTATTGGGCCTCAGAGCATCCGCTCAGGCTTGATCCCAATTTGGGCTTGTCACTGAACCTCTCCATCTCTGTCTCTGCAGTTGTTTTAGACAGGAACAACTCTGGATCAGAGCTCTTGTCTGTGAGATGTCAACCCCATTCTTCCACTTGATACTTTGTCCTTCCACGGGAGATGGACTCCACAAGTTGCCTCTCTTCACTGTTGACCATTGTTCTATGATCCTTTGAGTCCTCAGCATCTCTCACCTCCCAGGTCCATGTACCTTCTAGAGGGGCCTCCAACCTCCTACCTCCCAAGGTTGATTGTTTCCATTCTTTCTGCTGGCTCTCAAGGCTTTACTCCTGTCCACCCTCCCCATTCTAGGTGATTCTAGTTGCATCAAGTTGATGATTAAAATTAATCACCGTTGCTACTAGGCCATACTTTTCTTCTTTTTTCACATTATTTCTTGGAACCACTCTGTACACCACTTTCTTTTTGTTGTACCTCCTGGATTATTTAATCTGAGAAAATAGGAAGCTTTTCTGTCAGCTTAACAACTCTTCAGAGAATAGCAAGAACATTCTGTTCAGGATTCCAAAAGGGATTTGAAGCCTACAAAATCTGTCTTGAGTTCATCCTCTTCGCAAAGCCACCTAGTAGAGAGACTTCTCTTACCTTACAACTCTCCATAACCTTGTGTAAGAAAAAAAGTCAGGACATAAAGAATCCATTTCACTGACCTTAGCAGATAGTCAGTGAACACAAGTCATATATTGTACATGTACTGTACATGTACATGTTTGTCCTACACAACCGACTAGAAACAGCTTTCATTCTTATCCCTGCCTATCACGCCTATCTGTAATACTCCAAGTCCCCCATAGGTCAAATTATTTCATGTTTATAAAGTGTACCAATCCAATTCATGCCCTAAGGACTCGGTAATTTGTTCCTTCTGAATGGAGCACTCATGCCACACATATAAATGCCAACCTTATCCATTTACTATTATACTTTCAGAATGAACACCACAGACTGATCTCAATTTCACACATTCAAACTATGTATCAAGATAACATGTCGCCTCAATTCATTTTGTATTTGTCCCACATATGTCCCCCCCAATTCATGCCTTCTCCTTTTACTTGTAGCCCACTGACTCCTAGTTGTGCTGCCTGTTGGAATGTGAGCTCGTCTTGTTGGCTTGATCTTTCACAGGGTAGTAATGTATTGAGAAGTACAGTGAATCCATGTGTACAGTAGCCATGCCCTGTCCGGAAGACAGCATCTCACAGCACTTACCCCACCCTACAGTTCTTACATTCTCTAGCCTCATCTTTTATGGCCTTCAGTTTTGAGCTGCTTTAAATAACATTTTTATTGATTTTTGGGTGAATTTCATATCATGGACCCCACCACATTTACTCTCTGATCCTTCCATGTCCACACCCTGCCCTGTGTCCTCTCTCAAAACAATATAAAAATAAAAACTAGGTCAAATTTCTGTTGTCTATATACTCACTAGAGCATAGTCCAACTCCCAGAGGTAAGCCCCCTAAAGAAAACTGAGTTATTCCCTACCTGTACTCCCACCTGAAGCCATCAACTATAGAGAGCTACACTCAGCATCCTTATTACAATTTTCAGAGTTCCCTTTGATGGATTTCTTTTTAGGCTGTTAGTTTGGCGGGGTGGCAAGTGTCACAGAAGCCTTCAATGACCCTTTTTCTCAATTGCGCATCTGCAGTCACTACCAAAATAACATCCTTGCTCATTGAAGTTGGCAAGAGCCAGAATCCTGGTCTTCACCATGGATTCTTATAAGAGTTATCAAATTTACCCTGACCATCTGAAATCATTATATTGAGTTTAAACATTGTCTTTAAAAAATCATCCTTGAGGAACATTTTTGACCTGGTCTTATCATACACAGATACACATCTTCCTTTAGATCATGTACATATTTCTGAGTCCCCACCATGTTGCTTTTGCATCTTGACTACAGCCTTTAATTATCTGTGCCATAAAACCTGACTTCTCTTATGGTAGTTTTTGACTTGCAGAGTTGTGTATGCCATGAGGACAGGTTTTAGACATTTAACTTCACAGCTAGATTTGTTGATAATTGTGAACATTAATTTATAAACCACTATACAAGTAAAGAAAAGTTGCCATCAGAGTCTACCAAGAAAATAATCATTCCCGGTCAAAAGAATATTCTTGCCCCATGCAAGCCACAGAATAAATAGTGTAAAAGAAATTTATGTAATAAATTTGCAAAGCAACCACTTCAGGCTCAAAACAATAGATAGTGTAGAATTGAGATCCTTCTATGTGAGCGAAAAGTCAGTCAATGTAACTTCTCACATCATTCTTTGATACCAGAGTCCAATGCCATGCTACTCACCATCATACAGCAGACTAGACTTTTCAGATGTTTAATTAGTGAAACTGAAGTAACAGAAAGAATTTATCTACAGTAGAGCAATGAGAAGAGCAATAGCTGGAGTCTCTCAATGCATATGACAACAGACCAGTATAGCATACAGAGTATTATATAAAAACAATCCCAATATAGCATACAGAGGAGTATATGGCAGTATCCCAGGATCTCATAAAGAGAATTTAAGTTCTGGAAGGAGACGTGGTAAAGGATATAAATGGAAACAAAATATTCAAAGAAGAAATAAAGAGAGGTGATGGCGTAAAACTTTTCAAGATTAAGTGAAACTATGATGTAACACACCTAAAGAACACTAAGAACTGCACGTGAAACAACATAGAGAAAGCCCTGGCAAGGCACAGCTTGTCCAAACAGGTAACAGCCACAATGAAATCTCAAAATGGCACCCATTAGAAACTACACAGCATGTTAATAGTAGTGAGAAATATTTCAGATTTCACTTCAGAAATTATCAAACCGGAAAGATAAGAAGATACAGTCATTGCCGGGTAGTGCTGGCGCATAACTTTAATCTCAGAGCTTGAGAGACAGAGACAGGTATAGCTCAGAGTTTGAGGCTAACTTGATCTGTAGAGCTAGTCCCAGGACAGACAGGACTACACTGAGAAACTCTTGCCTTAAAAAAGAATTAAATCAATAAGCAGTTTAAAATAAATAAATATGAAAATATATTTTAATCTGTAAGGGGATGTTGCTAATGCATATTTCTGTTCCCAGTGGAATTGCTTTCCCCAAATGAAGTCTGGAAACAGACATTTTTAGGCAAAGTCCAGAAAATAAATCACCAACAAACCATTTTTATAGCAGCCTTAGGTGAGACAAATGTGTTGCCTTATTTTTAATTTTAATAGGAATTCTTACACCTCTAAATGAGCAACCTACTTAGTTAATAGCACATTTAAAAATAAAATCTATGTCTAAAGCTAGCACAGGGAAAGGAAAATGGGCAGGAAAAACTTATAGACTTGTGAAGTGTAAACTTATAATAAAGTATTAATATTATATATGAAACAGTTTAATGTTACCTGAAGGAGGCTGTATAAGTTAAAGGCAAGCATGCCAAACCCTGGGGCAGCATCTAAATAGCAATAAAGTTAGACCCAAGAAGGTAATAATTGAAATTAAATGGAATCGAGAATGATGCAAAAATAACAGAAGGGTAAAAACAGCTAACATGCATAAAATAAATATAGCAGCACAGTGCCTTTAAATCCAACCATATGACTGATGCTGCTAATTGCAAATCATTCAAGCATCCCACCTAAAAGGCAGAGACTGACACTGCATCAGGATGACAGGCACAGTACTGCCATCAAAGTAAGACACAGACATAGAAAACACACATCATATGCAATAAGTAATGGGGAAGTAGAGTTAACTATAGTAATGCTGACGAAGGCAAGTTCAGACTGAGGTCACCTCCTGACACCCTAATCCCCATTCTCACCCTCTCACCTCACTTTCCTCCTCACACCCCATGTCCCCCCTCTTCATTTCCCTCTCTCTATTCTGTTTAAGATCATGAGGTCAAAGACATTCTGGTAATGTTTCAATACAGAAAGCCAAGTTTGATTAAATGTATATATATATATATATATATATATATATATATGTACTTTCCTTCACTGTAAAGATAAGAATTTCTTCCCAAAGCTTCTATAATTCCAAATATTTTAACACCTGTCAGAATGAATTAACATATGTGCCATTCTTTCTCAACCAAGCAAATATCATTTAATGTCAATTTCCCATCTGTGTCTCACACAGCTTCCTCATTTCTTTATGGAGGCCAAATGTGAATGGAAGAGCCATGTTGGTAGGCTAAGGTAGCTTATAATTTTTGTACTTTCATTTATTTTTTATTTTATTTTATTTTTTTCAGAGCTGAGGACTGAACCCAGGGCCCTGTGCTTGCTAGGCAAGCGCTCTACCACTTAGCTAAATTCCCCAATCCGTACTTTTATTTTTTATTGTGATTTTGTGTGTGACTGTTTTGCCTGTATGTATGCCTTGTACTCACAAAGACCAGATAGGGTGTTAGATTCAATAGAACTGGCATAACAGATGGTTTTGAGCAGATATCGGTGCTAGGAATTGACCCTGGGGTCTCTGGAAGATCAGGCAGTGCTCTAAAGTACTGAGCTATGTGTTCCACCTATCAGATATAGATTCCAAATGAAACCTAGTTTATGATGTGGCTCAAGTTATTTTATACTATTTACTATATTGAATATACTGGATAAGTATCTTGACCAAAAATGATAAGCTTTAGATTGAATATACTGGATAAGTATCTTGACCAAAAATGATAAGCTTTAGATTCACAAATTTCTGAGAGTAGTTCTAAAATTCAACAGTTTTCTGACTTGTTGATCTCTCTCTCTCTCTCTCTCTCTCTCTCTCTCTCTCTCTCTCTCTCT